>NC_062529.1:5838339-6138339 GCF_022655615.1 Tachysurus fulvidraco
TGTACTTGTTCCCGAAAACTCCATGAAGCAGCTCCTTTTGTCCAACATGGACTTTATACTGCGTCGAAAACGAGTCGGCGAAAGGGCAGGACCTTTTGGGCATTTTGGGGGAAAATATGGGAAATAATCTGTACCAGAAAAACCACCACTAAACCTGCGCGGAAGGAAAACAACCCTCTCAGCACCAGACCCCCTCTCTCCTTTCCCGCGAAGTCACTCGGCGCTTTAATACAGCGCTCCGCGTATCCATTGGTGGAAAAAGCAGTAGCGCCCTCTCGCGGGTTGGCAGAATTACAGCGCGCTTTTGGCTGTTTATTACTCCATACCAGTAGGTGGCAGTAATTCACCAAACTGTTGTACACCGCCCACCGATCACCTCAATGTTATTTATGCCTCATTTTGAATTTATTTTATAATCTTATATATTTGGGTGAAAAATACTTTCTCTAGCAGTTGAGTGTCACATTTGAAAGAATCCTCAAGCTTCCTGCAATTTGATCTTAAATAAATAAATCGTTTAAAAATGTGTTTATAAAATATTAGACATAAATGGTTAATTAAATTATTATTATTATTATTATTATTATTATTATTATTATTATTATTATTATTATTATTATTATTATTATTACCATTATTGTTATTGTAATTATTATCAATAATAACAACAACAACAACAACAACAACAACAACAATAATAATAATAATAATAATAATAATAATAATAATAATAATAATACCAGCAAGGTGTTACTAATAAAATGCACAAGTTTAATTAAGCATATAAAAGCAGAATATTTGATAGTTTGGTGTTTTGGAACACTTTTGTGCTCTCCAGTCAGACTGGCTAAACCAAGAATGTTTTGACAAATGTTTGCTTCCTGGATAGTAAATTGAATTGCATTTCTCTACAGCAGACAACACCATTAGAGATGAGGGGCTGATAACATCAACAACAACATCTATGATGCAGCCATTCAGTTAAATAGGCTTGCCACCTTTTGAGCAGACAAGGACACTACAACATCTGCCAAGACTTGCACTGGGGTCTTGTGTGTTTACATCAGCACAATGGTGCATGAATGTGTTCATTCTCAGACCACATTTCATCCTGTCAACACAAACCTACTCATCACGCCTCCAGCTAGTTAAACTAGACACTAAACATATCAGAGCTTGGCCAGAGGGGGCTAATTCTGAACACCAGGACAGCTTTGAATGCACAGACTGAGTATCTTCAGAGAAGCAGCTACCACAATACAGCTACCAAAATACATGTACAGTGACTGGTTACATTACCAAGTACATTCATTATATCTCAGCACAAAAAAGGCATCACCACATGTTCTGTGTACAGAAGCCATGGTTTACAGCTGAGGTCCACCAACAGCTGTCTCTGACGAGCTAAACATACCACTCACAAGTTCCCAGTGTGACCAATTTTTCTTTCTAGACCTACTGTACCTGATCCATCGTTACACTCTACCCCTGATTGGAGTCTTGTCGCATGGTGGTGCAATCTGCTGAGGATAGATCTGCATGGACAGCCCGTGACCCATGGGACTGTTGTGGATAGAAGCACTTGGAGACTATCTTACCATCTTTGAACTGCCAAAGTGTCGGTCAGCTATGTTCTCAGGTCAGTGAACATTTGAAGACTGCAGGAAGAAATTCATTTTAAATCTATAATGAACTAATTTCTGACATTTGGCAGACATCCTTATCTAGAGTGACTTACATTTTTTTTTATCTCATTTTATACAATTGAGCAATTGAGGATTAAGAGCCTTGCTCAGGGCCCTAGAGGTGGTAGCTTAGTGGTCCCTGGAATTCAAATTCACAGCTTTCTGATCTGTAGTCCAACACCTTAATCAACAAGCTACCACATCCCCTCAAAGAACTCAAATTTGTACAGGTATGATATGATGAAGAAGCCTTGAAAGGAACCAGGCTCAGAAGAGAACCCATCCTTTTTTGACAGACACTGGGCAGTAAAGAATATAAATGTAAATCATTTAAATTTTTTGCTGTCCATTGCCACCATAAAAGGATCGATTCCCTTCTGAGCCTGGTTCCTTTCAAGGTTTCTTCTCATCATATCATCTCAAGGAATTTTTTCTTGCCACTTTTGCTGCAGGCTTGTTCAGTTTGTACATTAACAGATGTGCAAAATTAAGATTATTATTAGCAGTATATAATGGTGGTGGTAATAGCAGCAATATAAATTACATTGTACAAATGAGGTGAAAAGTTGGACTGACTATTCACTAAGATGGGTGGCTGTTTAAGAGTCTAATAGCTGAGGGGAAGAAGGAGTTCTTTAGTCTGGTTGTCCTACACTTTACACTCCTGTACCTCCGTCCTGAAGGTAGGAGTGTGAACAGTCCTTGTTGGGGTGTGGGTGGGTTCTTTAACAATAGATGCAGTTCTTCTTTGGACTCTGCAATGGTAAATGGTCTGCAGAGAGGGCAGTGGAGTCCTGATGATCTTCTCAGCAGTCCTCACCACTCTCTGCAGACGCTTTTGGTCGTTCGCAGTAGTGCTGCCATACCATGCACCTGGTTAAGATGCTCTCAACAACACAGGAAAAGCTGCAGAATCTTCATTTGTAAACCTGTTCATCACTAGGCTGTCCTTGTGAATAAGCTCAAAATATGTACTGTATTATAACAACCATATTCATATATAAACCTGTGATTTGCAGCTGGTTTGTAGAGAGCTTATAGTTTTATTAAACACACAGGAACATCTGGTCCAACAAGTGAACCATTTAAAAACAAACATGCACACACATACATACACTTCTATTATTATTATTATTATTATTATTATTATTATTATTATTATTATTATTATTATTATTATTATTATTATTATTGTTATTATTATTATTATTGTTATTATTATTATTATTATTTATAATATTAGTTCATTTAAATTATGAGACATCTACATGTGAAAGGTGTGTGAAGCATAACAAATTATAGAAAAAAAATGCTTAGTCCTGAAGACTTGTCACTGATAAAACAGTAACAATAAAGTACTGTATTAACACTGGTAAAAGCATCATTTTCTTCTTTCCAATCTATTTATTATTAGGCCTAGATAATGTTGATCACACACCATATAAGCAGACTGAGACTTGACTGGCTTACAGGTGATGAATTATTTTCTGTTGCGTCACAAAATATGACTAAATGTGTTAAATTGTTCTCTTATGGGTGAATCTGGGAGGGTTACAGAAATCATTTCCTGTAACCAAGTGGAGACATCAGTCATCATGGCACTTGAGTCCTGAAGTCCTGAAGTGTTTTGAAGTGTGTATTGCAGATAGTTAATTTTGGACATTTGTCTGTTTTCTTTAAAGTTTTATTTAACAGCAAACCTTTAAAAAGGTGGTCTGTATGTACCTGCATGTGGCTGTGGTCAGGTGAACACCTCCACCAGGGAGCAGGAGCACATTCACTCTCCTCACAGTGACTCAGAGAGACATCAGGACTATGAGGTAATTCTATATTTCAGACCTGATGTGTATCTACATATGCTGATGCTACATTCCCCTTAATGAGAAGCTGTAAACATTTACTGTGTGGCTTTTAATGGTTCATTACTAATTTGTCTAGCAGGAGAGGAGATCCTTAACCCAGAGAAGAGGGAGCTGCCCTTTATTAGGTACAATCCTCTGCATAGTTTAATGGTGTAACAGTGTAATGTATGTTTAATACCCTAAGCTTTTACACCTTTTTCAGACACAGGAGTGACTGATATCGGGCTGACCCTGTGTGCTCTCCGTGAAGTGTTTGCTATGAGTAAATCCTTTGTTCATTTTCTGTTATTGTGCAAGTAAAATCCAGCTTACTTTAACATATATTGTGTACATCTGGCAGCAGCTAACAGCTAACCAGCTAACTTTAGAATGATGATAGTTTCATTCTCGTGGAAAATATGTTCAGAAAAAAAAATACAGGCAATGAGGTAATGGAGACTATTCTGTTTTATAACAATCATCGTCTGCTAAGAATTAAGGACATTCTTAATAATACAAATATTGAAAAAAAATGTACAGATGATGATGCAGATGGTTCAGGGATATGCAGAAGATGGGACGTTGGCCCATATAGTAAATAAGCTATTTACCTTTATTGGAAAACTGCACATGCTTACATACTGCTTCTTTTTAAGGTTTAAATGAGTAGGCAGTTTAAAAACCATAGCCAAAGTGAATTACATGTGAGATTTTTTTTTTGTTTTAACAGGATGCAGTTTGTGTGCAGTTTTGATTCAGTTCCAGAGGACTCAGTCTAATCAGGAATAAACTGCATCAGAGCACTTCAGGGCCTAAACATATGTAAGCTTATTTAACAGTCTGTGTATCATGACAATGTTTAAATAAAAACGATTTTGATAATACAAATACAGGAATCCAATATGTAAAGCTTTTTTTTGTATCATTTCTCCAATGTGCAGGTCCATCATTACAACTTTGTGGATTTTTTTTTAATTTAAATTCTTTCTGCCTACTTTAATGGACTCAACACCGGAGACAGCATGTGTCTCTCAGGAGATTCAAAAGCAATGACTGAATGTATTTCAGAACATGGGCTATTTTTTATATATTTAGTTTTCTCCATATTTGTAACCCTGTGATGACATGACATAAATGGAGCTTGTTGTATTATTTTCCTTAAATTTGAGGGCAGATTCTTGGAGCACCTGTTTGCACTTATCAGCATCTGGGATGGGGGGCCTGCTGCAGAGATTTACTTTACAGTGATAATTGCAAATGTTTGAATATCTTCTGATGCCACAATACACAAATTCTCAGTTTCATATCTTAAACTCAGTGACACTGGGTTGGATTGTGAGCCTGCTGTTGATGTGTAAATGTCATTTACGGCATTTGGCAGATGCTCTTATCCAGAGAGACTTAAATTTATTGCATTTATACAGCTGATCAATTGAGGGCCCAAGAGAGAATCTTTGATTACTTTAGTATTAACAAACTACAGGTCTGTACAGTGAACCCAAGACTGAAGGTAGATAAATAGGTAGGTAAAGGTAGGTAAATAGTTTTAATATTC
The DNA here is from genome assembly GCF_022655615.1 of Tachysurus fulvidraco. Taxonomy (NCBI): domain Eukaryota; kingdom Metazoa; phylum Chordata; class Actinopteri; order Siluriformes; family Bagridae; genus Tachysurus; species Tachysurus fulvidraco. The sequence continues at coordinate 5,843,421 of NC_062529.1, forward strand.
CTCTTACCCTATCTCTCTGTTCTTCAATAGTCTCTTAATAGACTACCCCTCTTTCCTTAACCTTTTATGCATTTTCAACAGCTGTAAATAGTATATAGTACTCTTTCCCTCCCATTCTGCAACACTACTGCAGGCGGCCCTTTCTCCAACAGAAATCCAGGATCATGTGAACCAGGTAGGCTTGGTCATCAATTTCCAGTGGAGGTGGTGGATCTGTGTCTGTACTGTCTGGTTCTGAGCTGGCTTGGGGATGAACATGTGGAAGGACAGAGTGATACTATAGTAGGGTGGTAATTGGAGGTGATAAGTGACCAGATTAATCTTCCCTAGTAACTTGAAAGGTCTAACAAAATGAGGACTTAAGTTTTTTGCATGGCAAATTAAGGTTTTTAAGGAATTAAAATGTGTTTTCCATGACGCAGGGTCATGAGGGGTGTGATGATCAAACTGTAATTGCAAAGGAATTGTAAAAAAGTATACGAAACCCAGGAACCTCTGCAATTCTTTAATATTTCTTGGCATAGGCCACTCCGTGACTGCACTCACTTTTTTGTGTCCATCTGCACCCCCCGATGGCTGATGATATACCACAGGAATGTGATCATGTCCTTTTGAAACTCATTTCTCAGCTTTAACCACCAGCTGGTTTTGCAGTAGTTGTTTGAGTACCTTATGGACAAGGCTGATATGGACCCTGTAAGTTACAGAGTAGATGAGTATGTCTGGAATACTGGTGGTGCATTAGTCATATGGCATGACAAGGTATTCGTTATATCCACTATTGGTGTGTAAGGTGATTTTCATTCATCCCACTCCCTGATTCTGATGTGGTTGTAGACATGTCATAGTTTGGTAAAAAAAAAAACCGGCCTATCAGAGCTGTTCTAGAGCTGAAGCTAGAGCTGGGTAGGGGAGACTGATTTTGATAGCATCGAGTCCCCTGTAGCCAATGCATGGCCTTAATCTGCCACCCTACTCTGGGGTGGGGTTTTTGGGCATTAGCTCAATGGCGCAATCCCATGGTTGATGTTTCATGGCACGTTCCTTGATAAACAATACTTTTACGTCAATGTTCACATCACATGTTTTTGACACCTCAGTTATTAAATTTGAAAATGTTTAAAAGGGTGTGAATTAATGTCTACTTACATTATTAATTAATGTGCTGTCTTGTCATGTGAAACATGAGTGAAAACATAGCAGAGCAACATGTTGTGATGCAGTTAATTGTCACAACCTGTGCTGCCTGCTCTAATTCACACTCAGCCTGGAAGTAGAACGTTACAAGGCCTGCAACACAGCACATTTTGCCTCTGTTTGTAATCTACAGGGTATGCTAAGACAATATGCAGTTTAATGGCATTGTCTGTCTCACTCAAGTTAGATTTGTCTTTTTGTAAATAAAGAACCATGCCTTTTAGAAGTGTGTGTAATGGGTCCTATTTTGTGGACAGGATCCATGGCCATGGCCTCCTCCTCCTCCTCCTCCTCTTTAGCAACATCCTCCCTTAGTGTTGTTACATCTGAAATGTATTTGCATTTTGTTAATTTGACATCAAATTGTTTACATGTTGTTGCAGCATCCTCAATTTCTTCACAATTTGTTGCAGCATCCTTCCCTGTCTGTTGCAGAATCTTCCCATTCTGTTGCTATTCGTCCTCAACTTCTTTCCATTTTGCTACAGCGTCTTCCTTACCTGTTAACCCATCTGCTTCTTCATGTCTTCCCATTCTGTTGCTATTCGTCCTCAACTTCTTTCCATTTTGCTACAGCATCTTCCTTACCTGTTGACCCATCTGCTTCTTCATGTTTGTCTGTTTCCTATCCGCCCGGTGTTTTGCCTAGTTTTGCCCTCCTGTCTGTGTTCCTGTGACGTGTTTTGTTCATTAAAAGGATTTACTGCAATTGGATCCTCACTCGTCTTTGCCTGTCCATGACAGAGTGACTCGCCACAAATGGATTCAGCAGAAATCCTATTTTGCCTGCGTCAGGAAGATTCTCCCATCGAGGAATATTCTGAGGTGTTCGTCCACCTGTGTAACCAGGTAAACTTTGGATAGAAAGCTCTTAAAGACATCTTCAGGCATGGACTGGAGAACAATCTACGCCATTTGATTCCGGCTGGCTGAGAAATGGGGTCGTTGTCAGATTTCGTCAACTTAGCGTTGCTCCTGGGAAGGTCCTTGTTAAACATGGGCAGTGGAGAGACGGAAGCCGGCCATAAATATTTTTGGGGGGGGGGGGGCAGTAAGCATCGGGGTCCGTGGGCTATGGAGCCAAACCAGCCACGGATGCCCGAATGCCCTACAGTGACTCCGTCCAGCCCAGTCCTGTGCACACCTGTGACCAAGCCGGTTCACATGGCTACCATACCGGCAAGCTCTGCTGAGGCCCGTGCGAACCGGCTGATCTCCAACCTGGTGGATACTCCGATGACGTCGACACCGAGTCGACGGAATCAGCCGAACCGACCGGGTCGACGGAACCAGCTGAACCGACCGAGTCGACGGAATCAGCCGAACCGACCGGGTCGACGGAACCAGCTGAACCGACCGAGTCGACGGAATCAGCCGAACCGACCGGGTTGACGGAACCAGCTGAACCGACCGGGTCGACGGAACCAGCCGAACCGACCGGGTCGACAGAACCAGCTGAACAAGCCGGGTCAACAGAAATGACGGAGTCGGGTAACTCAGTCAACATGGTTATACCCAAGCTCTATAGACTCTCTGCCCTGCCTGAAAGGGGTAATCCTGAACTCTATGCCCTTTCCAAGATAGATGACGGTGAACTCTCTGCCTGGCCCAACATGGTTGTGTTGGAACTGCCCAACCTCCCTGCTCTTGGTTTTGTCCCCCTGGCTTGGTCGGTCTCTCTCTCTCCCGTCCCTACTTACAGGCTCAGAGCACCCCCAGCTCCACCATGGATTGCGATCACGGCCAGCTCACTGAGTGCATCGGCAGCCCTACCCTGGTCTCCGGCCCTGCTCTGGTCTCTGGCTCCACCTGCAGCCCCGCCCTGGTCTCTGGCCCTGCTCTGGTCTCTGGCTCCGCCTGCGGCACCGCCCTGGTCTCCGGCCCTACTCTGGTCTCTGGCTCTGCCTGCGGCTCCACCCTGGCCTCCTGCTCCGCCGGCTCTGCCTTGGTCACCTGCTCCGCCGCCTCCGCCCTGGCCTCCTGCTCCGCCCTGGCCTCCTGCTCTTCTGGCTCTGCCCTGGCCACCTGCTCTACTGCCTCCATCCTGGTCACCTGCTCTGCCGCTTCCACCCTGGCCTCCTGTTCTTCCGGCTCCGCCCTGGCCTCATGCTTTTCTGGCTCCGCCCTGGCCACCTGCTCTGCCGGCTCCGCCATGGCTACCTGCTTGGCCGGCTCTGCCACAACACGAACTCAACCCGCCCTCCCACCCTTGTGGTGCCTTCGTTCCACCCTCCTGGACTAGTTTCCGTGGCCTTGGGAGCATCTGGGAGCCGCTTGTGGGGTGTGTGTGTGTGTGTGTGTGTGTGTTTCTGTAATGAGCCTGTCTGTGTTTGCCCTGTTTCTGTCCGCTGTTTTGCCCTGCTGTTGATTGTTTGGCCCTGCCTACTTGTTTATTACCATGGACACTAATCATACCCAATCCTTCCCTCAGGTGTGTCGTCTCAGTCTCTCCTGTCACATATATATACACTGTTTGTTCACTTCCCTGTCGCGAGTCGTTATATGTATGTGCATGTTTGTCTGTTTCTTATCCGCCCGGTGTTTTGCTTAGTCCTGCTCTCCTGTCTGTGTTCCTGTGTCGTGTTTTGTTCATTAAAAGGATTTACTGCAATTGGATTCTCACTCGTCTTTGCCTGTCCATGACATCACCACTGTTTATCTTTGTTAGGCAGTTTTCAAAACAGTGATGGCAAAGAATAAATGAACATTTCCATCGTATTTATATTCTGCCAACCTATAGCAAGAAAGTAAAGTACACATAAACCATGTCATGCTCACTGCACAGCGCTGAGTTAAAGGCAGGGTCTCCGATTTTTTAAAGCCAATGTTAACATTTGAAATCACCAAAATAACACACCCCTAACCCAAATGGGTCCCACCCCTGAATTGATAGCTTTGCCCACACATACATACTGTACATAACCCAGGCAACTAATGGAAAGAAATGTGTCTTTATCATAGCTGAAGGGAAGAACAATACGATTGCAGATAAACAAACAAGCAAAAATGACACATAAGCATAATCATGCAAAGGACGGCATATATTAGTCTGTGAAACAAAGTGAAACAAACGTTACTCACCCATCGAGAAGGAAAAAAGCGTCTTGGCGTCTTAAGTAAAGTTGGCCGCATATTCACAGATTGGAGTTTCCCGCATCAATATCTCCTGAGCTAAAAGGCTCCTTCCCGCTCCTTCAGTTCTCTCCAGCGCTGGAAAGCTGATCCTATATTAACACGGGTCCTACTTCTTTCCTTATCATAAGCCTTTCTTCACTTTCTTTCTTTGTTTTTATCCTCCATGTCAATGTTAAAACCGCTTTCTGCTAATGTCACACATGTAGTAATCTAAAAACTCAACTGGGAGAAGCACTGATGGCGAAAATGGTCATAATTAAGAATTAGGAATTTGTATTGGGATAATTACAGATGTACTGTAGAAGAGAGTCTTTGTAGAATACATGTAAGGCCAGGGAAGACACACCCATTCACTATGGAGAATTCATACCCACATGTGTCACTATTAAAAGATGTACCTGTAAAAGAGAAGTGTGAACACTTATGAGGGTGACATTAAAATGTGTGAAATCTGGTGATTAGAAACACTGTTCAGATCCCACTGTGTTTTATAGTGCGAAAATAAAAGTTTATTGTGATGTCTTCTAGCTGAATAGCCTTGGCTGACAGAACATTTGAGATGACACCACAAGCAAACACAGTTGTGCTAAAAGCAATGTGGCAGTTACCACATATTTTTGTATATGATCCCCATTTAAATGCAGTTCTTAAGGAACTCTGAGCAAACATAATGTGGGTCTAATTTAGTATTGTGCACTGGGGCAAATAACCCCCAAATTTGATTACAAGCCATGTAAAATGTGGTATCCTAAATTTTGGTTTTATATTAATATTAATATTAACCATTTATAATGAAGCTTGAAAACTGCAAATTGTAAAACTACAGGTGAAATTTTTGAGACATCTGATATCAGAGTTGCAGATATACAAAACAATCCAAAGCCTAAAACAAAGAAACAACTAATGTTATTTTTAAGCATGTGTTCTTTATACAGAACCTTTATACATAATTATGCAATCATTGAGGCACCTTTGAGTGCAGTGGCTCATGGGAAGGGTCTACAGGCCCACAGTGCACTTAGTAGGACATCTGAAGCAGAAAAGGCCTTTTTAGGATTTGAAACTAGCTTTACTATCCACACCAGGATTACATATACCAGGTCCAAACAAATCATTCACACAGATATTGGATTAAAAAATGGCTATGAATTCAAAAGCCATAGCAGCAGCAGAAAAAGCAGCCAATGCTTCAGGTAACATTGTAGAATACAGTGAAAATACCCTATAGTTCCAGGTCCAGTACCATTTCTTCTCCTTTAACAGAAAACAGTACATACTGTATGTCAGCAACCATGATGGTTATGATTTTCTTACTTGAAAATGCCAAATGTCAAAAGGAATGCTGTACTGTACTAAACCTTGTACTAAACCTTGTGTAACAGTTGTAAATTAAATTTGTGGGTCCGATTTGCAGGGGACGCCATCTCAGAATCCAGACCATGAAATGTTTTTAGATGGATCAGCCTTCAGAAACCAGAAAACAGGCCGTAGCTACAGTACGTATATACTAGATATGCAGTAGTCCCACCATATGACGTAGTGAAAGGTGAATCACTAGCAGGACATTTTGAAGGACGTACCTTGAAGATCTTCAGGCACGTTGCACAGCAGAAGAAAGAGCAGCATGGAGAAAAGCAGGATGTGTGGTAAGAAATGGGGTTTGGTACAGGCCCAAAGACAAACCATTCTTGCCTAATAAATTGTTTCCTTAATGTAATAAGTTGCCGCATGAGTAAAACCATGTTACACCAAGGGCTTTCGAAGATTTTGTGAAAAATGGTATGTTATTGTGAAACCTTGTCCTCTATTCTTTTACAAATCCATAAGTAGATGAAGGAGTAGCTGCCCAAGGTGATGTAAACAGATCTCAAGCCAGGTATTTGGGTGGTGGTGAAGGATTTCAGGAAAAACTGCCTGGAAAGCCAGGTGATGGCTGGGAAGGTTCCAGGTACTTCTGACCCTGCAGACTGCAGTGAAAGTTGCAGAGAGAAGGACGTGGATTAACCCTAGCCATTGTAAACAAGTCCCAGAGTCTGGGGGGCCCAGAGTCTTAAGAGGAGCAAGAAAGGACTTCAAGAGCATGTGTAAAGTGTCGGAAGAAACCTCCTGCTATAGCACACCTTGTCAATGCTGAGAGAAGAAGCAGCTTCATTTGAGCCCGCAGGGCGAAGACACACACATTTCACACATTGCTTCCTGATAGAGTAACACATGTATGTGCAAGTATAAAACCGGACAAACATAAGACAAGTTAAAAGCTTTGTTGGAACAAGGAACATAGACTTGTAAAATTAGATGACACAGACAGTGACTGGACTTCTCCATTTGGAGATGAGTTCTCTGATTGGCCTATTCAGACTGACTTAGAACTAGACAGAGGTAAATACAGAGAGTAGAGACTGCATGTGACTTATAAAGAAGTCATAATCAGATTGACACTTTGCTTTTATTTGCATTTTATATGTTCGGATCCTATATAACAATATCATTCACGAACAGGTAATTGGCTGCCACCAACAGATCCTGCACGTTTCTTCACGTGATTCTAATCCGCTTTGTGTAAGCATACCGGATGATGGAGTTCATTATGTTTGGAGCCACGCCGGGGATGGTGTATGTATATGATCTGGTTTAGGCTGCTCCACCTTGAGAACAGAGCTCTGCTCAAAAACCCTCCGATGTGGCTGAATTACAACAATTCTACAAAGATGAGTGGACCAAAATTCCTCCACAGCGCTGTAACAGACTCATTGCAAGTTATCGCAAACACTTTATTGCAGTTCTTGGTGCTAAGGGTGGCCCAATCAGTTATTAGGTTTAGGGGCAAACACGACCATGTAGGTTTGGATTTTGTTTTCCTTTGATAATAAAAAGCTTCATTTAAAAACTGCATGTTGTGTTTGCTTGTGTTATCTTTGACTAATATTTAAATTTGTTTGATGAAATAATGAAGTGTGACAAAAAATACAAAATCATCTTTTTCACACCACTGTAGAACATACAGTATGTTTGGTTGCATTCCACCCTGTGTTTTTTGTTGCATTTCTTTCTATTATTTCTTTCCAAAGAAATTTCACCTGGGTTGTGGTTTTGGATTTGATGTTCAAAGTCTTATGTTTGTCCAAGGTTTACTGCTACCATTAGGCCCAGTTGCGGAGGAGCATATGGAAGCTTGGATTACAGTAAAGGAACAGAATGTTCTGTGTTTTTTTCTATTTCAGTAACAGCTTGACTAATGTCATGTCTAAATTTATCCAATTTGAAAGAAAACTGTGAAACATTTATTTAAGAGATAGCAATATTAGAACGAGGAACAGAAAAATATAATAAACACATGTTGTACCATTAATTAAGTTCTCCCAAGAAAACCATTTCATGCAACAGTTAACACATTTATTCCTTTAGCTGTTTATGGAGTGTTTACAAATTGCAAACTTATGCAAACTGAAAATTTATGCAAAACAGAGTAACTCAAAATTGCAAACTTATGCAAACTCCATAAAAGTTGTTCATGGAGTATCTGCAAATTGCAGATACTGTATTTTTCTGAAAAACTCACATTTTAGGTAAAAAAAAAAACTATTGTGTGCTGTCAGAACATTCTACATTCTAAATAACTTTGCAGATCATTCATGCTGTCCTTATATCAGTTACACTCTGACTCTCTCACACACACACACACACACGCACACACACACGCACACACACACGCACACACAAAGTAGTCTTCTTTAAATGCCTTACATCCAGGAAGAAACTGAACAATGAGACAGACATAACTGAACAAAAAGACCAAAAAATAATGCCTGATTATAACCTGCTATTAAGAGACAGATAATGTTTATTAATTTATTAACAATTATTAACATTTATTAATTTTTAATGTCAGAGACAAAATCCCACTTGTATTGATACACAGCATTTGTGAATGCTAAAATCCATTTGCTGTGACGTTCATTTAATTGTCATGGATTTCCTGAGAGGATCGTGTGTTATTGATGAACTCCATACGCCACTGGAGGACAGCCACTCTAGAACATCTGTATCATGCATTCTCTGGACTTGCCTACGCCAACCCACTTAACTGCAAAGATATGAAAACACTAGTTAAATCACCAAGGTGCTGAATTACCTTCAAAATATAACTTATTGCTTTGTATGTTTTTGACTTACTAGGTACACCAATGTGATTCTCCACAAAGCGGATGTAGTTCTGTGATTTGGGGGGCAGATCATTCCACTTTCTGGCTGTTGAAGTATCTGTCTTCCAGCCAGGCAAGGTCTCATACTCCACTTCAACCTTCTGGAGTACCTCCAAGTTAGCTACATTTCCGAAAAAGAATACATTGAAAGAAATCTAGCAGACCAGCAATTTACATAAAATTACAAAGGATTCTAACTGAATATACTCTTGACCAACCAGAAAAATAAAAATGACCAATCAAGTAAAAAAAAAACAACAACAAACAAAAAACTAATACACAGTGCCCTGGCTGAAGTCAATTATGTGTTTCATAGGTGACAGCCTTTGGCTTAAAATCAATGTTTTTGGTCATTTTGACATCATTTGGCAGTGGCAGTGATATATGAATAAGTGTATAAGAGAAAAGTGAAAATAAGTAATAAGAATAATCTTAAGCCTTTTTTGTTCAAATTAAGTCTTAATAGAAAATATGCTTACTTTAAGTAAGTATGGCTTAAGAATTTCCATATATGAGTATGTAAGTGTATATGCAACATACAGTTTAAATGGTATTCGGACCATTGTTTTACCTTTCTATTCCTCCTATTACTGCTCTAATTAGCCCTTATGTTTTATATATATATATAACTTTTGATGTGTAGCAGTCAAGACCTATACATTTTATACATTTTTTAATTTAAATGGCAGTTTCCACTGTTGGCTGGGGAATGGAATAAGGATCTATCACTCATGTTAATTGAACAAGAACAAGAAATTTCCACCTATAGTAAAAAAATGTTGTATGCAAAAATCCAGGTATATAAGCAGTTTTTAAAATACTCAAAATACCCATCTGGTACCAACATCCAGGCCAAAATCAAGCCTCCCAAACAAGTCAGAGAGATCACAATTTTCTTTCATTCTGCTAATGTGAACATTAACTGACAATATTGATAGTGATTCTTTCAGATTTTACCTGGGAAATGGGGAATTCGTTTGCCATTGAGTTTGTAGGCGATACCCACTTTAATCTCATCAAGCACATCGAGAATGTCCAATTTAGTCAAAGCAATTCTGCAGAAAAACACAAAAGCACAAAACTCTTTGTTTACACAATATATTATGCAGTACTTTCATTTAAATATTGTTACATAACAAAATTTACATTTTTCATATGTACTAAATAACTCACGCAGTGAAGCCATTGATCATGTGAGCGTATCTAAGGATAACTAGGTCCAGCCATCCACAGCGTCTCTTCCTGCCGGTCGTCACACCAACTTCATGACCTCGTGTCTGTAACAGCTCCCCTACAGCCTGAATAAAAAAAAAAAAAAAACATTCATTAAAAACAATAACATTTCAATTTATTCATTGTAAATCAGCACTTCTGTCAGTGATGATTACTGTATTATTTACTTTGAAAATGCCACATTAAATACCTATGGTATTCATATCATGACTCTCTGTAATAATTCACACATTCTGCCTTTTCTGTCTAGCATGGCGTGTTATGGGGCTGGAATTTGTCTACATGCATGAAATGGTTTTCTCACATTACTGACAGTTCAGGAACAAGTGGAAATGTTATGTAATTGTACTTGGACCTAAGCCCTGAAAAGTATGACCGAAGGCAGTGTTTATGTTTTGATTTTCTTTGAGTGAGCTTCCCCCCCTTGATAGCAATTATTTAATATCAAGCTAAAATAAAATAATTTAAAGGAATAACATTTTATTTTATAGATTTTATTTATAGTAATCCTCTGAATAACTCTCAGCAAGTAGACCGCTGTCACATTCTGAAACTAAACTCCTGGCACAGTTTCACAGCCTAAAGTTATCTCCTGATCATGTGATGTTATTAGAGCACTGAAACAGCTGGTGCTGTTGGATAATCCTCTCATTCAATGATGAATGAAAGTCACAATATGTATAAGATTGCAGTATAGTGTTTACCATTTAAGTCAATAAGGTGTGCGTTACATAGACGTTACGTGTTACCACATTAGAAGAATATGTGCTGATAGTCTGCTGACGCTCACATATCCATGCAATAAAACAGCTGTGTTTTTTCAATCGTGTTCAGATGTGAAAAACCTCAGATCATTTAAAAATAAAGTACTGATTAAATTATTATGGCACTCTGTCAAAGCAATATTAAAGTGTGACACATGTAAATGTATTAACCTAGACATGAACAATAAAATTTTAAATAACAACTAGTGTACCCAATCACAGCTTGAGAGCAAGTTTCTATTTGTCTGCGACACTTATATTTGTCGTTAAATCAAAATGACTGTCCCATTACCATGACTGATGATGAACGGAAGCTAAAGTGTGGTCAAGAGGATTATTTAAACAGATTGTACATAGCTCTTACATTGAGTTGTTCTGTTGGGAAAGCCCCAATGCCCACTCTAGTGGTATAGGCTTTTGATACACCATACACATCGCCAATATTTGCTGGAGGAATGCCAAGGCCGGTGCACACTCCCCCAACAGTGCAGTTGGATGACGTCACGAATGGATAAGTTCCTAAGCAGAAGACAGACAGACCCTTTGAATGAGCGGTGTAAGTCACGCTGATGTACATGTAAAACTCTCTTGGATGTCAGTACCAAAATCGATGTCGAGCAAGGCAGCGTTTGCCCCCTCCACAAGAATTTTCTTCAGAGGTCCGTGAATAGCATCATACATAAAATACACTCCATCCCTCACCATGGGTCTTATTCTCTCTGCATAATCCTGCAAATGTTCATACGGAGGATTAGGTCACAAAACCATTGTGTCCATGTTCATATCACGTAAATCTAGAGCTTTTTTAATTTGATTTGCCTTTAGTATTTTTAGTTCACCCTCAACATCCACTTTAAGAGCTGGGTACATGGACTGGTATTGCTGCACCAGGTTTTTGAACCTAAAAGGGAAAATGCAGAAGATGTATAAGTTTAGACTCTAATCACAACCTTGTAAATTTTGGTTGGCAAAAATATGTTAGAACATTACTTAGTAGAAAACTCTTTAAAGTCTGCTAGCAGGTCACAGATGCGAAGTCCAGTTCGGGATGCCTTGCATGCGTACGTTGGTCCAATGCCTTTCTTGGTCGTTCCTATACTGTTATGAAAGATCAAACCGTAAAAATAAATGGATATGCTTCCTAAACCCAAGTCCTGTGCTAGTCTAGATAGAGCCTAATTATTTCATGAAATCACCACATCTTACTTCTTGCCTTCCTGTGCTTGTCTTTGTACTTCTTGCATTCCATCCACAGCCTGGTGGAAATCAAAAACTACGAGAGAAAAGAGTTCTGCATCAGTATAATTTTTTAAAGATTGCTAAATCCATGTAAAATTACGACATGAATGTGAACATAGTTATTGGCTGACCTGTTGACTACCTAGCAAAAGTGTGTAGATTTAGTTGTTGGTATAAATAAAACTGTATTAGATTTTTTTTTCCTTCAGAGGGTTGTTAACAGTGCGTATTACCCCAAATGAGAGAACATTGATTAAATAGTGTGTTAAAATCAGGATAGGAACAAAGCCAACATACAAATATTATACCTATGTGAGCTCTGTCAGAGATGACGAGTCTCTTCTCCCATCCTTTCAAGCCTAGTCATGAAGAAGATAAAAAAAAATCAATAAAATTCCTGGATGAAACTGACACAACCGTATAGCTGTTAATTGTTTAGATATTTACCAAATGAACAAAATTGTATAATGAAAAGTGAATCAAATTGGCATCATTTGGCTCTGCTGTCCTCCAGAACATAGCCAAGTCAAACACACCTGTTCCACAGACATCTCTCAAAACAGGACTGTGGTTAAATATCAGATGTTTGTGCTCTTTGTGCCCAAAAACAACACTTGTGTCAGACCCATTTGATTTAGGACAATCACATTACAAAGTAAACTAGCTCTACTTTACCTTTCTTCTCATTTTTGTCAATCTCTTCAAAAAGCCCTGGAAGATGAATGACTACACCGTTACCTGTTAGTGGACAGAGGAAGGAGTAAAGTTCAGAAGCAGAATGACCTTCGTAAGTCACTTCATATAGTTATTTTATCTATTATTTCTTTACATGCCCCTTGATCCCCAACAAATACCTTCCTAGGTTTAGGAACATAATGAGAGGTTTAGGAACATAATGAGATTAGCAATAAAACAAGAAACAATGGCTTCCTGATAAGATAAACAGGTACCGACCCTCAGTATCAACACACAAGGTAAAAGAAATTATATATTAAACACAGTTTAAAATAATTGAGACAAAACTGCATTGTGTGTTTGCATTTTTGGGGTAAATTAAAATACTAGAAATAATAAGCTAGTAGAAAATCCATCTCTTCATCCATTTCTTCATGCTGTGCAAATCTTCATACACTTTTATTATAAATTACTGTAGAAATCTCAAATCTGAAAATAGTGCTGCCTGTAACAGAAATGATTTTATATATAAATGATAGTCTTTATCCTTTTCCACAGTTTCAATCACATAGACTATTGCTATTTATCAAAGAAAATCACTGATATAAGTTTTTAATTCCACATTTTCCATCATGGGAGAGTCTTAAGGACAGCTTTCTGCTTTCTCTGTAACATGACTGTGTTTTCTTTTCCTTATTTATTTCAAGAGAGAAAAATGAGGCTGGTGAGTAAACAACTGTTTATAGCATAAGTGGAACATTATAAACTATTAGTTTATGCAAGAATTAGATATACATTCATATATATTTTCATAAACCAACAAGTTTCAAATTGTATACATTTTCAATTCAATATTTTACATACTGCCTGTTAATCACATGGCTTTAACAGTAACAGTGATGTTTTAACATGACCATTTTGCATTAAACACTAAAATGTTACCCATCAAGCAACATTTGGGCTAAAACAAATGCTCAGTAAACACAGATTGAAGGTTCTGTGTTATATGTTAGAGAGCGGTGAATTAATTTATTTGAAGTATACAGTATGTTTAAAACATTTAAGAAAAATATCACAGAGCTCTGATTTTTCTGATTTCTGATAACAGGAACTAAATTCTCTTACCGACATCCCATAACATTAAATGTTTCTACAAATAAGTAAATGTATGGTGAGTCCTTTAGTTTAATTGTTGGAAAATCGAGGTGTATAAGAGAAATAAATCCTATTGTGATGTGTTGTAAAAGCAAAATAATCCTCTTGAAACCAATGCTCTGTGCCAGGGGGTAACACTACTCTCTGACATGGATTATTTTCTTAACTGCACAGCCTGTTTTATCCGTTACTTAATAGCCAATGATCATAAACAACTTCTCCACACTAAGAAATATTATTAAACCGCTCGTGTTATGCCGTGCGTACAACTCAGCTACTCACCAATGAGTGATATACATTTGGTGTTGATGATACCACTAGGCAGGAGATGAAAGTCATACTCTGTCCCTTCGACCACTACTGTATGGCCTGCATTATTTCCTCCCTGCAAGATGACACAGACATGACTTTCATATCCATATAACACAAATGTCCATTATAGCTTGTGGATTTTGGCTGGCTGGCTGGCTGCCCAAAACCATGATTTTTATTCTTGTTTCCATTTGAAAATATTATGCTGACCCTTACTTGCCCTTTCTCAAACCTGAGACAGGTCAAACCAGAGCTTACAATACAGGGCCTATTTTTTGAACTGCTATGGCCAAGCGGCTCACTTCACGCTTCGAGCTAAGTCTGACTTGGCCTTCTCACATGTCAAAGCTAGCTTGTGAATGTAACCCAGCCTCACTTGTGAGAGGTTGCACCCAGGCCTGTGAGTGACATTTAGTGATTTTATGGACATCACTGTTACAAAAATTCCAGACTAGAATCTCTGTTGAGCAAAAGGAGTTAGACCAGCTTTTCTGTTTTTATTTATTTATATGTTTGTTTGTTTGTTTGTTTATTTATTTATTTCTTTTTGAAAGCATATGTAATGGCTGGGTACAGAAAGGGTTGACTAAAAAAAATACCATGAAACTGTGTGAAGAAATACAAGGTATAATACATACAAGAAATCAGATACAGAGCTGTTTTTTTTTTCATACCTTCACTGTTCACTCACAATTTAAAACAACATTGTCATAAGGTCCATGTTGACATTAAATGATCATATATTTGTAGACATTATAATATACATTATCTAAGTTACTTGTTTTTGAGTTACTGAGGTTTGGGGTTAAATCCATTCAATCCTAATAATAAGCCACTCAAACAGGATCATAATAAATACATACAATAATAAATACATTGGAACACTTTAATAACCACTAATTTAGCATCATGTAAGTCCTTTCCAATTATATTAACTTTGCAAATCTCCACAAAGAAGCTACTAATAAATGTCATTTTCAGTTTTTAAAAAAAAATAAAGTTACCTACATACAGTATGCTAAAAGAAGCACGAACTCACCTGACATCTGCAGACGATGTCAGCCTCTGTGGCCAACAAGTCCACCACTTTTCCTTTGCCTTCGTCTCCCCATTGCGCCCCGAGCACCACGGTCACTTTGTTGCCCGATTCTGCCCGCGGTCGTTTTGCCCCTCCGGAGGCGTTTTTGGGGTTGTAGTGGTCGTTCCCTGAGCGGCTCGATGACATTCTTACTGGCCTGAAAACCAACAACTGAGTCAGAGCAGAGGGCAAAGACTGAGCGCTCCGCTGAACGAAAAAGACTCACGCATGCGCAGTGACCCTCCGACCTGCCTGCTCTATAAGACGAGTCAGCGCAAAAAAGTACCAAGGTAGATTTGACTGAAGCACCGAAACGAAAACCGGAACAATTTACATAATTTAATTCTGATAAAGTATATCATTTTAATAAATGCAATAAAAATCCTTATGAGTAGGCATGACTAAGATAATTAAGTTATGGGAACCAGTTAACAAAAGGCACGAGGTGAATTTCATATGTTTTTCTCTGACTTAAAATGTAACAATGCTATTTGTTTGTTTTACCTCTGTATAGATTCTTACGCCTATTTACTTATTAAAATGTGTCCACATTTAATTATCTATTTACTTTTCTTTACTAAATTGTGACTCGTTATAATAATCCATCCCCATACCTTACTAAATTGTGACTGGATATAATAATCCATCCCCATACCTTATTAAATTGTGACTGGTTATAATAATCCATCCCCATACCTTACTAAATTGTGACTGGTTATAATAATCCATCCCCATACCTTACTAAATTGTGACTGGTTATAATAATCCATCCCCATACCTTATTAAATTGTGACTGGTTATAATAATCCATCCCCATAATTTACTAAATTATGACTGGTTTAATAATCCATCCCCATGACTAACTAAATTGTGACTGGATATAATAATCCATCCCCATGCCTTAATAAATTGTGGCCAGACATTATTATTTACGAAGAAGGGATGTCACCATTAGTGCTTAGTTGGCCCTTAGCACCGGTGACTGTTTTTTAAATAATTTAAATATTTTAAATTAAAATAAATAAAATAAAATAAAAACAGCATACTGTGATAATACGAAAATGTTACTGTTACCATTTTCTTTTTCACTTGCACATCGTGTACTACATAAAGGTGAATTCAACGGTAGCATCATTTAAGTACTATTGAAGCTAGGGTCGCTTCCTGTGGATAGCCCCCTCATATGTCCATACTATGTTTCTCTTTCTCTTGTTTCTTCTTTTTTCTCTTTGATGCAGTAAGTACCTTCTCATTTTTTAACAACTATGTTGGAAAACATATCCTGTGGTCAGGAAAAAGATGGTACTCTCATAATGGTCAAATTACTGTTCTGCATCAAATAAAGAAAACAACTAAGGAGATTGCTGAAATTATAGATCAGTATATAGATTACTAAAATTGTGTTAAAACAATGTTTTCTGTCTACCACTATTAAAATCTGGAAGGATCATGATGAACCATCATCTTCGAGGAAGAAATGTGGTCAGAAAAAAAATCTTTAATGTTCATGGAGACTTAAAAATTTTGTGTAACCAGATTCTAAAAAACAACAGTGGAACTAATGGCAATATTTTATAGTGAAAATAAGGGCATTTCTACATGCTCAATGTAAAGAGGGATTAAAATTAAACAGCCTTAAGAAAACTGCTTCCCAGTGATTCTAATTGAAAAATATGCTACAATTTGCTAGGAAGTGTAAAGTTTGGATAGAAAAATGACATGTGGTCTGATAAATCTAGATTTACACTGTCCCAGAGAGATGGGCGAATCAGGGTAATGAAACAGGCCGATGAAGTATTGCTCCATCATACTTAATGGCTACTGTCCAACCCTATGGGGGCAGTGTTATTATCTGGGGTTACTGGGGTCATCGGGCCTAGGTTCAGCAACATTATAAGCCCAAAAGCTGAATATAGGAATATACTGAATGCCCAGTTTTTTCATCAATGGACTTTTTCTTCCCCAATGGCACAGCAAATTCCAAGATGACAATACCATGATTCATCGGTCTCAAATTGTGAAAGAGTTGTTCAGGGAGAATGAGACATCATTTTCAGACATTCATTGGCCACCAGACCTTAATCCCATTGATAATCTCTGGGATGTGCTGAAGAAGACTTCATGTATAGGTCAATCTCTTCCATCATTGATACCATCATGATGATCTTGGTGAGAAACTCTGTATGGAAATGAATGTTGTGACATTGCATGAGCTTATTGAAACAATGCCACAGTGAATGGATGTCATAATCAAAGCAAAAGGAGAACCAATGGAATATTGGTGTTTTGGCTATTCAGTGTATGTGCTGTCAAATGAGCAACACATACTGCTTCACTTTTCCTACCAGGGCAGTCCTTCCTTTGTGTATTCTCCATTCAATCGTTCATTGCTGAATCTTATATACTCATATTTATGTTGCATATCATATAATGATCATCAGTCATGTTTGGACTGATGATGGCAGCCACATCATTAATTCCCCTATGCTCGCTAGCATTGCAGACATTCCAAAGATGGATCATGATCCTGTAACAGGATCCCACACACTACAAATTAAAATATGTTTTTGTCACAGGCTAGGGAACCCACTGGCAGTGCATAGCAATTCTTACACAAGGAATCTGAGTGGTGTTCTTTAAGATTAGCTTGATTACTGGGTCCTACAGAGTGCATCTTTTTCTGATGGCCCCTATTATAGAGGTGTAACAGGCCAGAAAGTCAGTGCTGGGTGTTACCATGCACCTTCTCCAAAATTTTAAAAGGTTAACATTGCCCTCAACTACCCGGCCCAGGGGTGTAAGTGTGGCAATCATCTCTGAGCAAAATTCAATGCAGTCTATGCAGATTATGATTAATCTGATGAAACCTAATGCTACATACTTATGTAATTGTAGTTCTGTAAAGCCTCTAAACAGGCATCTCAAACCTGAAAAAGTTCAGTAAGTTAAATGATTGTTGTACATCAGCTGTATTTATTGTGAATAATGCATCACACAAAATGTTCAGTGCATAAGCTCTTACGTCTCAGTATTAGTTATTATTTTTAATTACTTTATAGTGAACACAAAGAACTGAAAACATAAATGGATATCTTTATCAAAATGGCCATTATAAAAAATAGTTACATAAAGTTTGTTCATAAAAGGTACTTAGTGAAGTACAGTTATATTGAAGAAAATACATCATTAATACAATCTGTCACATCTCAGAGAATAATCAAAAAGCTGAACCAACATTTTTTTTTCATTGTGTGTTGAATTATTGTTGGGATTTGACATGAGTTTATTAAAAGCACGTTGTTAAATGTTGATACATTGTCTTTTAGCATTAAGTAAAAAACAAACAAACAAAAACTTGAAATCGACCAACAGAGTTCAAGAACTTAATGTTGTCTTATGTTGACTGTTAGTTGGTTAAATTAAGTGTCCATCCAGAACAGTTACTGTAAATTACACCAACCACAGCATACTCAACAAGCTGTATTTATTTCAATAACAACATTGCAAGAGATAGATATCAACTAAATAATTTTCCTTAGGTCTTATCATACAATATCCCAAGTAGTCAGTCATAAATATAACATTTATATGATTACTAAGACAGCCAAATAAAATATGGGACCAGTTTTCCAGGCAGGTTTGCACAAGATTAAGTGATATTTAAAGCCAAGCTGCCAACCTTATTAACTCCAAAGAGCAATTCAAAATTAATTCAAAATCTGTGCTATAAGAGATGGTTATATTGCTATAACAAACCACATCATAGAATACTTTCTGTCCCCTTAAACAGATACTGTACATTCACTCAGAACTATATCTACATTAAAATATTACAGCACAATTTTGATTCAGATCTGGAACACCGGACCATCTTACACTATTACTGCTAAATACACATAATTCCAATATACAGAAATCGTTTCGATTTTTTGTCCACTGCTCCCAGATATATTTATCTATATGTAAACAACAATCTGGCTTATCATAATATAGTGCACAAACTATTGAAATATTTGGCCACACTCAACTCTACAGAGCAAAAGTAAGCGGTTTCAAAAAGTAATATTTTTTATAATAATTTTTTTTTTCATTAAAATATCAGAACGTTGTCCGTCGGCACACACCAAAATTTTGCTTCTGCTCTGTGGGATAAGCCCTTGGTTTCCGTGTGTTGTGTGTGAAAGAGCCTTTAAAGGGAGCTTTAAAAGTGAATCTTGAATACACATACAGTACAATTAAGGCTTCATCTCTTCCCTCGTGGTTTCCCTTTCTTGGGTCTCCCTGGAATGGTAATAAATAAGTAGATAAATAAATAAGTAGAAAAATAAATAAATAAATGTCCATCATTAGCACTTTTTTTTTATTTCAATCCTCTAGGGATTGAATTGAGGGATAAAAGTCTTGTGATTCGTCTGAAATAAAACATGCAAAAGCAATTCTATGATTCAGGTAAAATGTATTAAACTCCTTACTGATTAACCATTTTGGTTTTTTAGACACATACACTATATACAGAATTTGTTGTTTAAACTGTTATAATTAGTTGTAACTCAATTCTGAAATCATATTTAAATTTACCCATCACCTGAACAGACGAGATTATTTCATGAGTTTTACAGAAAAAAAAGCAATTTAAAAAAAAAAGATTTAGTTCTAGAAAGGTATAATGAGAAAGTATAATCAGATTTTGTTTAAAACGTTAGTTTAGTTATCAGACGATTTGTAATTATAAATGTAATGTTAGACTTGATTTGATTTAGTAATAAATTGTGGAGTACTCAGAAATGTGTGCATTAGCTCTTGCAGCTCCTTCCGATATCAGCAGGCAAAAAGTCCAGAGAGGCTTTGAAAAGGTTAGAACAATGATTACCCTTATTTCCACAGACACAAAAGGTTAATGAATTAGGACGATTGTGTTAAAACGCACACGGACACACGGATTTTGTTATTGTAGACGGGGTTTTACGCTCCTCCCTTTAAGCCTTGTTAGTTTGGTATCCAGCGACGTGACCTACCTTACTGCAACACACAGTTCTTTTTACTGTCTCCCTCGCTGTTACCCTCAGCTTCAAAGTGGCAGAGAGAGAGACACACCAAAGGACTGAATGACATTTATTTGTGTCCTGATAAACGTCTAGCTCACACCGAATCAGGACTAAATAGATTCATTTCTTTAAAATTGAGTTTAATAAAATAGCAAGCAAAAATATTTGTTTCACCAATATATAAGAAAAAATAAACAAAAAAAATTCTTTAGGTTTTGCACCCAAAAAGCCATATATTAACATGAATGTACTTTTAATCTCAGACAGCAGACACACACACACGTAAACACAAATGCGTAGTTTACCTTCTTTATTACTTTTTTTACGTCCTCGAAGTAGTCTGTGTGATTTCGGCTGAGAGACAGGAGGATTAGAGGGGGCAGAGCCATCCACAGCATGCGCTCCGTCAGGCACATCAGGTTCACACGGCATCTCTGTATTTCTGTTATTGTTTCCTGCAACAGAAGTCTCAGTGGTGCTGCTAGATTCTACTTGAGTTTTGCTTGAGTCTCTCTTTGCATTCTGTTCTTGGCTTTTAGGCACCATGTCATCAGTGACCGTGCCATTTCCATTCACATTCGAGTCAGTATGAGCACCAGAGTTGACATTTGTCATGTTTTTTAATGTGGTATCAATAGAAGATTGATGATCATTGACTTGGCTATTATTAGAGTTACAGTTACGTTGTGTGCCATCTTTTCCTGCAGATGGGTTCACAGTAGATGGAGGCACTATAGAGAATGGTGTGTCCACAGAAGTCTTTTCTGTTGGTGGAGTCTCGTTGGAAGATTTTCTCTCACTAAGGATTTCATTTGGAAGAGTTTGTGCTTCTTTGTGATCTTTTATGTAATCCTGAACTGGAGGAAGCTCTGCTGAAGGCTTCATTGGTGTAGCTGTATTGTTAGACAGGGTGTTTTCATCTGAGAGGACTAGCTGGGTCTCTTGATGTTTGAGTGGAGCTTCTTTACCAGTTACTGTGGTGGCTGTTTCTCCTCTGGGGCTGGTGGAGGAAGCGCTGACTGGTTCTTCGACGCTTGTCTCCTCTGAGTGAGGATGAGGGAGGTCCTGAGCTACACCTGATGTGACTTCTCCTTCTGCACACTTGGCATTTGGTGCTAAAGAATGAGATTAAGGCAGAAATTGATTGAAATTAATTGATTTATGAAGACATTTGATTAAAGAAGAAATAGCATGAGTGAAATGTCTAAATAATGCATATTTTGAACTGCAGTTTGGTTTTTAGTCCTTGATTCATTTTTTGGTCAAATGTGGTTAGCTTTTGCCCAGTGTAGAGCATTCTTAATATTGCAGCACTGATATGCCAACCAGTATTTTTTAAAACGACTGTAATGGCATGCTGTCAATCAGCCCAACACTGTATAGGGGAATGAAACACAAACACACATATCAGATGGAGGCTTGAATGGAGCTAATACAAAGTACTAGATGGCAGGGCATAAAACATACCCCCTTTCACACACACAGACCTCTTTCACTGCTGCATGTGAGCAATAGATTGTGGCCATATTATAAACAAGCAACCATCATTGAAATACGGACATGAATGTATTAATTGCAAATAAATGAACAAATAAACTGCTGTGCAGGTGTTTAATATTTACCATATTTAAAAATAATGTGTAAATGGTATAATTTGTATAAATTGTTTGTACAATGTAGACAGACATTACATTTCTTCATTCCAGCCTGATGTGGAGAACAGTTATCTAAAAATGACTAAACAACAGACAAAACAATAGGAGATTGACAGCATGCCATTCATTCTCTCAAGAGATTACTGAATGATGAATATACGAGAACAGCTTTTAAATCTCGACGGAACACAAACAGCTGTATGTGCTGTAAGCCACCAAAGAAAAGCAGGGAGGTGAAGCAGCAGCCGCAGGCTAATTTGTTGGGCAGAAGGTTGTGAGTGATGCCGAATGTTAGTAGTGCGTGACCAAGAGCCTGAATGTCTCTTCACTCTTTAGCTCTTTTTGCCATGGAAAAATAGAACACATTATATAGGCTGGCACAATCACTGGTATTCATCAGCAGTGATCATGAACTAGTGGAGATGAAAAGGGAGAGTGATTTCAGGCATTTGGACTGGAGCCGTTGCGGAGAAGTCCGAGTTGTCTTGTCCTTACCGGTGTCCCTATGCATTTCACTAGAGGGGGCACTTTCCGTTTCGCACCTTGGCCTGGTCTTTCTAAGCTGGAAACCTTTTCTGATGTCAGCCAGAAGGTTGTCAATGATGCAGCCATCCTCCTGAGGCACAGCACCTCTTCTAACTGCAAAGACACATAGCAAATATAGACTGAAGTCAGAAAGTCTAAAAGTCAGTAAGGACTGCTTTATTTATTTAACCTGCTTATTCAGGAAACACTTCAACTAGCACTTCTTTCCTTATCTTTTGCATTGTGCATATCTTTTGCAAAACAACAAAAACAAACAAAAAAAAACCACCTTTGACACTTTTTTATTGTAACTTTGCACAAATGTTTCAAACTCATGGTATTTTAAGTATGAAACCTAGTGAGCCAGCATTAATGTATTCAATGTTAGAGATTTAAGCACTTATGTACGTCGCTCTGGATAAGGGCGTCTGTCAAATGCTGTAAAAGTAAATGTATGACATTTTTGCAGAGCAAATAAAGTGAGTTGTAAATGTAGCAAAAAAGTACTCAACAAAACCTAATAGCAAATTAAACGCAGGGTATATCCTAACCTACTTCTCACATACACATCATAATTTAGTAGCTCAATGCCAGGTTGCGTGTACCAGTAACTGCTGACACGTGATGTAAAAACAATTGTAGTTGATTGAGATCTATTTTAAAGCTGTCAGTAATATAAGAATGGAAGTCATACACATGTATATACATACATACATACATACACTTTCCCCCCACCATACACATGTATATACATACCCCCTTCCCCACCACACATGCTGGTGACTTATAAAAGTTTAATATATTTCCACAAAATTAGTTTAAAAGCTTATTTTCAACTTCATGTATTGTATGTATGTATTATAAAACTGGGCAGCTAGTGAGCGTTCCTGTGCAGGACACTGAAAACCATATTATCCCAAGGTCAAAGAGAGGGAAAGCCCTGCCAGGCTTGAGACGGGTTTAGCATGTACTTACTGATCTTGCCGTTCTCTCCTTTCTGTCGCTTGGACTCCTCCTCTGCCAGCTGCTTTTTCCTCTTCTCCGCTTTGGCAGCTTGCTCCTTGCGGATCTTGTTCTCCTAAAGCAGAAACAAACAGGACCAGCAGAAGGTCAGTAGGAGAGAAGAGAGCAGGCTATTTTCAGTCATGAGTGCAATAATCCTAAGATAGTAGCAACCAGGAAAGTTATACACTGCTTCACCCATAAAAGCTTTTGATGATCTGATTAGCTTCAAACAATTGAAAGAGATTACCTTTAATGCTTTGAGGAAAAGCCCTCGGAAAGTCTTGATGGTGCTAAAGAGTTCCTCTAGTGACAACTGAGCAGTATCCTCACATAGGTACTGAGCCAGAGCTTCCTTGTTCTTCTCAATTTCAGCAAAACTATCCTCCAAATCATTACATGAATGAAGGTTCTCCTACAGATGTGAAGCAACCCCAAGAAAAGCATTATACTTGGTTGAAACGACCATATGGAATTACAAGAAACATCACTAAGATTTATTTTGTAATTCAATTCTGAGTTGAGTTTTTAACTTAGATGTTTTCAGTAACATATTTTTATGTTAGCGATTGAAACATTGACATGGAGAATAAAAACAAAGAAAAAAAGCGAAGAAATGCTAAACGCAGTTACTAGCAAAATGCGGTTGTAGCTGCCTCTCTACATAACTACGATAGAAAAGAGGTGTTATTTATGTAGTAACAGCATTTAGTTCAAGAGTTATTGACTCGGGAAACTCCAATCTGTGAATATTCGGCAACTTCCTGCTCCTTCAGTTCTCTCCAGCGCTGGAAAGCTGATCTTATATTAACACATCCTACTTCTTGCCTTATCGTAAGCCTTTCTTCACTTTCTTTCTTTGTTTTTATCCTCCATGTCAATATTAAAACCCTTCTTTGATCTACTGTTGTGTCAGTCAGCTTTGTGTTCTTCATTTGAACAGGAAGGAATTAGTGTTGGGTCTGTGGTGAACTCAGAAATTGCTCAGGGGCTCTTGGTTGCTTAAGTTGTAGTTTAATAACTTAAAACTATCACTTCACAGCACACAACCAATAACCATTGAAAAAATCCCTTAGGTATTACCGTGTCTAGTATACAATAATCCGCTCACCTTGATAATACTTAAAAATTGCTCTTGTAGATCCTGAACTGACGAAGAGACTTTTTTCTCGGTGTCCCTTAAACGCTTGGACAGCGCATTGGCCTCAGCTTGAATACAATCTAGGTTTATTCTGGGACAGAAGCAGATCACAAACAGGATATTTTAACCAATAAGACTAAATCGATTTTGCATTTAATCATCTAGACCATATAATTGCTCATTAGCTCTATGAGGAACATCCCATTGAAATAAATAGAAGTTTTGCAATGTATTCACCCTGCAGCTCTTTCACAGCTTTCAATGTCTTCAGGAAGGTTCAGAAGCTCGGGGTGGTTCAACTCTGCTTCCTGGAACAAAGAAAATTTGTTTTTCCCCCCTTTTCATTTTACCATATAAACAATTCTAAATTCCTAAACGGAATAACAAATAAATTATTCTACGTAAAATCATTATCCCTACTCAAGATAATCATCACAGCTACTTACATGAAAGTGCAATCTAATACTTGCAGTCAGTTCTTAAAAGTCATGCTGTGTCATGTTAGAGTACCTCGAGGATGTGGTGTAACAGAGTGATACGGCCCTTGTTGGCTTTGGTTTCTGTCAGCTTCAGCAATGAGCTAATCTTGAATCCTTCAGCATTTCCTGTATGACTTCCCTGCAAAAGTAAATATTGTAAACAGTTGTTTATACATCAAATTGTGATCCATATTTCCTTTTAAATTATTTTAAATGGATGTAATAATTCATGTGATCTGTGTATAAAAATGCAGCTTTCATATAATGTGCTTACATAGTTGAGGAAGTTTCCAACTCGTAGGATTAACCTGCAGAAACTAGGCAGCAGTGTGCTCTTTCTGAGACCTACAGGGGGCGACATACACCAACAACAAACTGATCTAGGGCTATAATTGTACTAAAGTAATACTATACAGAAGAGACTTCCTCTAAAAGATTACAACATCCACAAATTTGTGTATTTGTAGTGTCAACATTTATATATGTGATTTTATCGGTACTGGTGTTTGCATAGGAACCACCCAGGCATGAGTAACAGGATACATCTAAGCTGTCTGTTTATTCAATGACTTAATCTGTCATATAACTTCAGCATATGTCTTTAAAATTATAATACATCAGCGTTGATACTGTTATATCAGTGTGATAATACTGTTCAGTAAATATATTGATGTAAGGGAGTTTTTAAAAAAATGGCAAAGATACTACACAAACATTATCTTTAGATGTGTGACATGTCAGAAAACATGCTAAAAGTTTGGTAAGGCAGTGCTGCTCCCCTTAAATGTCACGAACCTTAAAAGTATTTAGGAAACTGAACAAGCATGTGCATATGTATCTTTGCATCAACAGATACTGTTCAAAGTGATGACTTCATTTTGTCCAGTAATCTATCAAGAACTCACCTTCTATCACAATGCGGTTTGTAAACATGCAAGTGGGACTAAGCTGAGCGCAACAGATAAAGGATTACACTACACAACTCAGATATACTGTATATATAAACACAACAGAAAAAAAATTTGAGAGCTGCTTGTAACATTTTTATAGAGAAGCTTCATGCTTAATACAAATTCTGTGTTCATAATTATTCGCCTTTTAACTAGTCTGAAAAGCTACTCAGTGAGTAAGGATGAGTCAGCTGAGGCTTGCTTCAGGACAGCCTTGGGTTGTAGCCCACGCAACAGTGCAGCTCACTCACTCTTACACGCCTCGTCCACCAGCTGTGCTTTGGGCTTCAGAATCTCTAGCACAGACGAAGTCTCCTCACACAACAACATGCAGTCAATCCTCAGTTGATAGCTAGAGACAGAGACACAGACATGAAGAAGGGGGGATGCGTGGGCAGGAAGTGGGGTGAATCTAAGGCTGAACATTAATGGATTTTTCATTTCAGTACAATGGGGACTGGGTGAATTTAAAGCTTATTATTAGGTGAAAAAGAAGGAAGCGGTTACCAGGGAACAGCGAGGAGCGAAAGGTAAAACTTGTCGACATTGGCAAGCTTGTCTCGCTCTCCTTGGAAAGAGTTCAAGTTGTCGATCTACAAGAAGACAGTCAACAGAGGTCATAAATGAAAAGTCTTTTCTAGTCAGAGGTGTTCATTTATTGCGTAGGGGCAGGACTCTTGATGATCAGAATGAACTGCAGAGAAGGCAGAATACTGGAAAACAGATTTTCTCTGCTAGGTCATAAAGTACAAATTAGGAACATTTCCTGTTCTCTTGCGCAAGGTTTTAAATGAACTCATTATTTTTTGTATATATATTTAATGCTGCACCATCAATGGCTATTTTCATGACAAGATCAACTGAGGTAAAATGGAACAGTCTGTACTGTAAGTTCTTACCATACTACAGCAATAAAAAACAAACAAACAAACAAAAACAAAAACTTAGAACTTATGTTTTAAAAACAGCAGCTACATAAAGCTCTTTCACTTTGGTACTCAATAAGAATTTAAGGATTTTTCCTGGTGAGACATTTTGGAAAACACCTAAAGATGTATTTTCTGAGTAACATCATTGATCAGGTCATGAAAACAGCCTTTGTACTTTAAAATCCTATTATTCTTACTGAATTTTAAATTAAAAGCATTGTCTATAATTGTCAAGAGCAGGACAATCCAGTAGTTTAATTTTAACAGTTTATTGTTTTAGAGTTTGAATTTAGAATTTAGTTGAATGTGGGAGCCTTTTGTTTTTAAATGTATGAGTTATTATTCGTGGGCAATCTGTACTTGTCAGCTTAAAGGCTTCCTTTGCAGCAATGTCTGCTTGTTCATCACAAGAGTGTAAAACAAAGCAAGCCATCAAATAAGGATCTGCTCAAAACAAAGTAAGAACCTGGTCTTAGGCCATAAAGAATGGAGTCCTGGCATATTCCTTGAGACATGCAAAATCACAATGAGATGCACCAGGTTAATGTCAGCATTATCTAAATCATACAGCTGATTTCAAATGCCTCCACCTTTGACAATAATTTCAGTGACAGGGCCTACGTTTCCCCGTTTGGAGGGAAGTGCTAATATAGGTTTTATTTAACAGAAATTACTGCCATAGTGCACCTCAACATGCTTTGAGGAGAGTGCTGCCTGCCCCAGTTTGTTTCAGCTAATCATAAAGACTGATTGGTTAGTCTGCCACTAATAGTCAAACAAAAACAAAACTGTGGCATTTTTGGGTTTGAAACTCAATCTCCTGTTGGGTTAAACCTTAGAACACATCATTCATTTTTAGAAATTACATTCAGGGGTGAGTGACCAACCTCATGCTTCTCTGGAAGGAGCTTCAGTAGCTGTTTCAACACCTCAACGTCAAACTTGGAACGATCCCCCTTCTGAATCATGCCCACAAACTCCTCATTAGAGCTGTTCAAAAAGAAGAACAAACATGATGGTCTGATGACTAATGAAGGAAGTTTATCTACATTAGTCAGCTTACCATTTGAATTGTTTGAGAAAGATATTCAGATTCAGATTCTTCTTGGAATCAATAAAGGAAATCTACAAGACAGGAAATAATGAATTACAAGCTAATTTATTACAAACAATTGTAGCAAGAATGTGTGATGCAGATGTAAACATAAATCACTTCTTTGAGTTCTTTCTTGGCAGGAGCAGCTGGGCCCTTCTCTTTGGGCTCGGTCACTGGGAGACTGAAGAGTTGCTCAATGCTGGTGTAGTCTGGTTCCACAGTGGAACTGATTTGTTCTGAGGCCCATATATTGAAACCATCTACAGAAGACAGGAAACATTTGAAATATACCCTTTTTCCATTCTATTCGTGGGAAGGCCAAACTCTCATTTTCAATACATAAGCTGCATTTCTCTCACCATATGGGATAAGAAAAAAAAAGACAATGGTGTGGTTCATTAACAAAAGGCAGTTCTTTAACTATATTAAGATTAAAACTATATTACATTACAAGATAATGCTTGACTAATAAATAATTGACAGTTGTTTAAGTTGGCACAGTTCTAACACAGTGCAAAACGTGACTACAAAATTGTAACCTCTCCAATCGAAAATGGCACACTTACCAGTGACCGCTCTGGAGTTGAGCTTCTGCCAGTTGAGCTTCTTCATCCTAAGTGTAGGATATGGACCAGTCTTCAATGGCATGCTGTAAGATCTTCCCAAAAACTGAACATTTTGGGCTACTATTATATCTCCCCCCATAGGAGGTGGGCAAGGAGGTACCATCCCTGGGAAGGGTGGAGGCGGTGGTGGCATTCCCATGCCAGGCAAAGGTGGTGGAGGAGGAGCACCCATGCCTGGAAAAGGTGGAGGAGGTGGAGGAGCACCCATTCCTGGTAAAGGTGGAGGAGGAGGAGCACCCATGCCTGGTAAAGGTGGAGGAGGTGGTGGAGGAGCACCCATGCCTGGTAAAGGTGGAGGAGGTGGTGGAGAAGCACCCATGCCTGGTAAAGGTGGAGGAGGAGGTGGAAGAGCACCAATGCCTGGTAAAGGTGGAGGGGGAACACCACCAAACCCTTGTATAGGTGGTGGTGGTGGTGGTGGTGGAACACCCACAATGCTTGGTATAGATGATGAAGGAGGTGGGGTTGAAGAAGGAGGAGCAGGCTGGGTGGTGCAGAGCTTCTCTTTGGAGCAGAAAGGCATTGCCTCGTTGGCCTTGGATATAATTTCTAAAGATTCTTTCACCCCATTAATCAGCTCGGTCTGAATTGCTTTCTCTGCTTTCTTGGTAGGTGGAGCATCTACATAATGAGAACTGGTGGATGAATCTTTGGAAACAGCAAGTCGCTGCATGATCGTCTCACAGGACCCCATTTGAGCTACAATACAGAAATTGCACAATTTAATAAAATTTATAAAAAAAAAATTATTAAAGTAATATCATCTTAGCTTACATTAGTACTTTGTGCTCAACTCTAAACTAAAAGCCATTTTTCACAAGAAGAAAATATATGAAATATCCAACATGAACGAGCATTTAAAATGGTACTTGCCATGTCATCTATACAGCATTATTGTTTACAGCTAAATTCAAAAACATTTGGGAATGAAATTTCCAACCAGCAACTATAAATGTTAGTGGTGTTTTGCAACTAATGCTATTAAAATGTACTGTTAATGTCTGTCTTGAACATGTAACTTCTTGCTTTTAAAGGTAAATCAGATTATGTCAGAATTATAGCCTATTCAACTTCCTAGGAATAACCGTTAAATCCAAGGAAGTTCAAAATGTGTCATTAGATACGTGATTAGACAGGCCTCTTGATTGTTCACCTCAGGAAATTCCTATCTGATGTCTACTGTGTGCTGTTGTAAGAGGTGAGAAATCACAATAAGAAAATATTTACTAAAACAGAGAAATTCATTGATCCTACAAGGACATAGAAATTTTAAGAGATTTAACCAGCCAGCTAAAACTATTCTGAACAACACAAACCCCTAATAAAAGGAAAAGCAACTACTAATAGATTAACCTATTACTACTATTAATTTGTCAAATGAAATAGAGTAAAAATGCAGTTAGACGATATTAGAAAGAAACCTAAAGTCAAAAATACCCACGGGAACTCAAAAATAATTACTATAAATTTAGTTGTGATTTCCACCACTGTAACTAAATGCAAGTAAGTCATGAACGCTCAAAGTTCCAGGACCCCACTTGGTCCCATAAAGTAACTCTAAAGTAAAAATAAAATAACTCCCATAAAGACTAAGATCTTTCCAGACCTTTAAAAGACCTACATGATTTTGAAAGCATGTTGGAGAGATCTGGACAGAGAGTGGACTCACAGTTCTGGGCCAGGAGGACAGCACGATTGGTTAGTGCCTCCAAGGCCTGCCAGATGTCTGCCCGCTCTGGTCCCAACACCAACAGCGTCTGGAGGATGGATAGCAGCTGAAGCGATGCAGGGGAGCTACTCACCTACAGGGACGAGAGTTTACAAGACCATTAGGATTCAAACACTATTACACAGCATATTCATGACCATGAATCATGGTTTGCAATTTTTCACCAGAACCGGCAACATTTATTTGCTCTTTGGCATAAAATAACCTTTAATTTAGAATATGGTCTAGCAAACTTTAACGGTAACAATAAACATATGTAAACAGGGTTTTAGATCATAAGGCATCATGTAAAAGCTAAAAATTAAGAGTTGCAATGTGCAGTGTACTGAGAAATATTGTCATTTATTATGTTTGTGGATATACACACAAGTACATGAACACATTATATATGATTATCAGTTCCTGGGACATTTGGACAAACTCACTTTGTTAAACAGAGTGATGAAGACTTCCTGGTGATTGCTCATATCAATGCCTCCATAAAGCCTTAACAGTTCCTCATCATCTTCAGCCATGGCTTCCTCAAATGCCTCACACTGGATGATCAAGTCTTCATCCTCCTCCTCCCTAAGGGATGATGGGACATATTTAGAGGAATCGTTTTGAAAATGTTTCTAGGAAATCAAGTAGGAGCTGCTATGGAGGCAATAAATCGTTTATTAAACTCACCTCAGCTTCGGTAGGAGGTCAAGCAGCTGTAAACCTGGTAAATAAAATAAAAAAGAACAACGTAGTTTTTATGAGGCTTTCACGAATCTGCGACTTGAGAAACATTCCTGTATTTCAGTAAACTAAGCCCAAGACGCAAACAGCGTGTTTTTCCTTTGGACGGAATTCCGCACGGACATAAAGGTGAACGCAATTAAGACGCGAGGCCTCATTAACCAATCGCCCGAACAAGGGCTACGTTCCAATCCGCATGCTACAGCACTAAGGGACGCCAAAGTAGTGCGCTAACCACGTGTGTATTTCACTTGCTACGCAGTGTACTAGGGCAGTAGATTGAGCTTGGTTCCGATTTGCTCCTTTTCCGTCTTTCTTTCGATTTTCTGACTTTTTAAAGTACACAAACAGTTCAACTAAAATCTAATGGTGTGGCGTCCCAAAGCATTTTAGAAATGCTTAAATAATACATATATATATGAAACATATATATTTACTTTCATTATATATATATATATATATATATATATATATATATATATATATATATATATATATATATATATATATATAAAACCTTTATCCCTATTTACTTTTATCAGGGTGGTGTTTTAAATATGCCCTGAGTCATCCTGAACATGAACATGTTTTTGATTAAACATGGGATTAATATTTTATTAATCTAATAATATAATATTATATATATATATATATATATATATATATATATATATATATATATATATATATATATATATATATATATATATATGTGTGTGTGTGTATATATATATATATATATATATATATATATATATATATATATATATATATATATATATTACAAAACTACTGTTTTTTTTTTTTTGGCAAAAACCAAAACAGACAATGTGATCCAGCAACTTAATGCTAGTCATTTGTTAACCATGTACGTAGCTAGCATTCATTCAACATTTTAAGCTGTAATATACTAAGCTTTGATGTTGTAGGTGGTACATCTGAGAATGCTCAGGGTCATTTATTTCAACATGACCACATTAGATTGAGAACTGTCCCTAGTCCCTAGAACTGTCCCTCCACAATAAAACCACTTATTCCACTAAAGTCCAGGATTTGAATTGAGAGAATGGATGAATGTTTCAGCTTCAACATATACACTTAAGATGCACTCATTACATTTAGATGCAACTGATGACTCAATCGGATTGAAAAGCCTTCGCGTAAACACCTCAGTCCATCCGTATAAAAGGGAACTTAGATTGAAAGGAGCAGTGCATATGTGTAATAATCCAGTACATAGGAAAAACTAGCCAACTTTTTTCAGTTTCAAAAATACGGAAGATACCTTGGACGTGCACATGGACATACAATTAGTTTTGTTAATTTTTAGTTAATCTGGTTTTTGCTTCAAACATATTTATACTCATTCTTCCTGTTCTACTGTGAGCCTGTTAGGATGATAAGGATCCGGTTTAGTTTTTATCATACTGGTCATCCTCTTCTTAAGGTGGAATACATACTGTAGGTGATGATTTTATGAATATTCGTAATATTATTATAGGCTGTACCTATCATGAATTGACTAACAGTATATAAAATTTTAGCTTAGACAAAGATTCTCATATATAAAAACATAGAATCACAAAGGAGAGCTGGATTTTTATGCCAGATGCAACGCTCACATTTTAATCTAGGTTTGGGACTGCATCTGAGACTGTACTGGCTTGTGCAACACCCCAGTGACTGCGTTGGTTCCCTGCCCAGTAAATGAACTCAGATGACAGCAAGTAACTTGTATTGAAGAGAAAAGCCAGAGGTCAAACATGATATAGCAAGGGCATTTTAACGTCTACACACATGAGTTCATGGTAAGTAGGTGATGACTAGATGAAGAACACATGGGTTTCAACAGGAAACCAGCCTGGTGGTGCTCCACTTAGTCATAGTACCGTCAGTGCATATATAACCTACTGGTACAAATACAGTATACATAATAGATGCAGTTTAAACAGATAAGTTAACATACTGAAATACTTTCACTATAAACTAGACTGGTTCCTAGTGATAACAGCAGTTTTATTCTACATATATTATTTTTTGCCCTTTTATCACTTTTCTCCTCAAATTTTTTAGAAAAAAAGAAAGGAAAACACTGCTCTCATGTATACTGCATACCGATGAATTCTTTGCGCATCTTGTCCCTTTGGCGCAGATCTTCAATGCTGAAGATGAGCGCGTTGATGAAGCTCAGCAGTGTCACCATGTAGTGCACGTTATCTGTGTTCTGCAGCTCATTCATGATCACACTGAAGCGGTACTGCTGCATCTTTACAGCCTGCAAGACAAAAATAATGCTCAATCTAACATCCAACACACAGCTGCTATAACCACAGCTTGCTTTTTTATGATAAAATTAAAAATAGAATTTGGTATGATATTAAGAGCGTGTAGTCAATGTAATAAGTTTATTTTCAGGGCACATTTAAATGTATTTATAATTCATATTTATGATACATTCGTCACTACTTCCAGGATTTCATGATTTTGAAATGAATGCGATATCTAGCAAACTCAGTAATATTCCAAGGAGCTCGCATTCATCATCCATCAATCCACGTGTGAACTGTGTGAACGTGTCCTTGTGTGAACTGGTGTCCTATATTTTTGTACAATAACCAGTGCATTGTGTGATGTAAGTAGGATTAAGATTTGGACATAGCAAAAGTCTAAGTGTGAAACTGCTCATTACTAAACAACATTCTGAGTCAGGACCCCACTATGTACTTATGCACAACTCTCCTAGACAAAAGGGTTCTTCATTGGTCCTTTGAATGCTGAATTGTTCTAGTATTGAACATTTTCTGAGAAAAGTTAGAATCCCAAATCTTGGCAAATTTCCACGTAAGTCTCCACTATCATATGATAACTACCAAAAAGGGAGGGTGAAGGATAACACTTGCATCCTCCAAAGACACATGAAGGCAAATGCTGCATCTCTTTAATGTCCTGCTCATGCAGCATCACAGGGCATAAGCAGCGAAACATGGACACTTGGGGAAAGGTAATATCCACTTAGCTCTGTACATCAAACTTTTACAGGTTCTCAGGAATAGACAAATTCGTTATGCTATGTTCCCAAAGATGGATGGATGCTATAGTAATAATGTTTAGCAGTGGGTGTGCACAACTAGCATTCCAAATGACAACAAATAATTTTTTGGGAAGTAAAATAAAACATTCAGAAGTTGCTCCATATTTACATGAAGTTCAACTTTTGGATATGGTGGTTGTACTGTATGTGTGAAAGGTTCCAAGGTTCCATCCGTCTTCTACACCACTTATCCTACTGGGTCATGGAGAACCTGGCATCTATCCCAGAAGACTCAGGCACAACAATGCATTATTTGAGAAATCACGTCCTAGACAATTTACCTACGCCGGCATTCATTTAATTCATTCATGGGTGTAAAATATTGAAATAATACTGGTGTAACTAATTTTGAAGAAGAGGACTTCACATTCCTTGAGGACTCTAATTCACATTTTTGATTTAGTTCCAAGTTTTATGTTTGGCTAAGGTGAATTTGAATGGAAATAAAAAATTAACCGGTTGAAAAAGAAACTGATCATGTATTAATAATAAAACACTGATAATTGGCACTTGCCTTATAGTGGTCCAGAGAGTCCAGGGCCAATCTGTAACCTTCTGCAGAAAACATGCTGAGAGCAGCCAGCAGCTCAAACACCTGCTTCTTTACCATGATGTTAGATGTATCCAGAGCTGCGGGAGTCAATACACAAAAAATAAAAACACAAATTTTACACCAAACATTTGTATGTTCATATCACATTGCTCTTTTTGTCATTTTTGTGCTATGATTGTTGATCTGTTAGGAAATCTAACCGATAACAAAAACATACCAGGAAACTAGATTGGTACACCAACTACTGCCAGAAGAATTGTTCGGGATGCAAAGAAAAAAAACCCACAAACGACTTTGAGAGAAATACAAGCTGTTCTGCAAAAAAAGTGGTGTTGTTGTTTCAAAGAGCACAATGAGGAGGTACTTGAACATAAATAACGTGGATGGTCGAGTTGCCAAGAGAAAGCTATTACTGTGCCCACCTTCTGGTATGCCAGACAGCAACTAGACAAGCCTCACAGCTTCTGGAGCAGAATCATTTGGAGTGATAAGACAAAAATTTAACTTTATATTCACAACCATAAACGCTGTGTTTGGAGAGGCGTCAACAAGGCCTACGGTGAAAAGTACGCAATCCCCACTGTAAAGCATGGTGGTGGATTGCTTATGTACTTGGGCTTTGTGAGCTCCAGTGGCACAGGGAAGTTAGTAAAAAATGATGGCAAGAAGAATGCAGCATGTTATCAGAAAATACTGCCAGAAAATTTGCATTCTACAGCATGAAAGCTGTGTATTGGACGATTTGGGATGTTCCAACATACCATTGATCCAAAGCACAAGGCAAGTTAGGCCCTCAAATGGCTATTCCAGAAAAAAAGGTGAAGGTTCTGGGGTGGCCATCACAGTCTCCTGTCCTCAATATTATTTAGCAACCTGAGAGAATTATGGACCTCATGGACAATTAATACAAAAGACTGCATGCCATCATTCATGCTAAAGGGGGCAATACACAATATTAAGAACTAAAGGTGAGCAAAGTTTTGTACAGGGATTATTTCCTTTTTTTATGTTTTGTTTGCTATATGTTTTGTTTTGTTTGTTTTATCTTCTCACTCATGTTTTCTTGGTACACATCTAGCAAATTCTCCCAAGTTATGCAAGCTTTTGTGCAAAACTGTATCGCAGCTTTGGAGGTTGGGGTCAGACATAATACAGCACCCCTGGAGAAGAAAGAGGGTTAAGGGCTTTGCTCAAGGGCCCAAAAGTGGCAGCTTGGCAGCACTCGGGCTTGAACACCAATCTTCTAATCAACAACCCATATCATTAACCGCTTGGCTTTATGGATATGGATGACTCTACATAAATTATGTTCATTAAAATATATTAAAAATACTAAAAATGTTATACCTTGTGAGAGCTTACGCACATAACCCTCATTTTCCATGATGAAATGGATCCCTATGGATGAGTTCATTACAGCCTTGACACAGTTGACGCAGGTGAGCTGGAGCAGTGCGTCGGTTATGCGCGAGCAGCCCCGACCTGAGAGACGATCCAGGGCCTCCAACAACAGGTCGATGCCTGACAATTCGAGAAACTGTACCATCCATGCCTGATCACTGCCCTCTAGTCGCTTTTTCAGGCCAGAGTAGTTGACCACGGTGGGTACCTGCAGCAGGCGGATGCACAGCTCGGGTTCAGCATTCTCTAGGTTGGCCTCCTGAGTGCTCGAGTCTGAGTCCTGAGATGAGCCCAGGTGACTTTTCACTACCGCCCATTTCTTCTGCACTCTGTCTGACTTCACTGACATGGTAAAGATGATTCAGATGATGAAGGAGGAAGATCTGTCAAAATAAAAACAAAAACATACAAACAGATCAGTTCAACATGCAGAGCTGACTAAAATGAGGCAAGTAATTCTAATATATACGATATGCATCCATCCATCCATCCATCCATCCATCCATCCATTCTCTACACTGCTTATCCTACTGGGTTATGGGGAAAGTGGAGCCTATTGTACACAGTGGCATTGTCCTGCTGGAACATGCTCATTAGTTCCAGTGAAGAGAATTCCTAATGCTAATCCTGATGAACAAAGACAGATATTCTAGACCAGGGGGTGTCCAGTCATATCCACCAGGAGCTTGTGTGGATGCAGGTTTTCATTCCAATCAAGCAAGAGCTAAACCCAATTCCAAAGGTTTAATCAGTTCATCTTGGCTTTCATTAGACTTAGATGTGGCTTCCACTTGATTGAAATTAAAACCTGCACCCATGCTGACCCTTTCCGGATAAGACTGTACATCCTTGTTCAAGACAATTGCATGCTTTTCATCTTTTAGAGGAGGCCTACATATGGGTG
The DNA here is from genome assembly GCF_022655615.1 of Tachysurus fulvidraco. NCBI lineage: Eukaryota > Metazoa > Chordata > Actinopteri > Siluriformes > Bagridae > Tachysurus > Tachysurus fulvidraco. The sequence goes on from NC_062529.1 coordinate 5,880,260, forward strand.
TGATGGCCAGTTGTCAATATAGATTTGACTCTATAGTGTATGATTTTGCATCTAACATTAGTTGTGAAGGCAAAAAAAGGCAAAGACATAGTTAGCTAACTATAGTTTTAAAATTTACATAACTGTTGGTTTGATACCTTTGATACGGGGTTAATATTGAATCCTGGTTATTACTAATCTGATGTTTCACACTATACATTCCTAATCCCTGCCTTAACATTGTTAATTGCATATCTCATGCTTTCATGTCAGTAAGAAAGAAATATGTCTTTAAATCCCTAGATACTACCCTCAGCATGTTTCCATGTGAGATATTATATAAAAGGGTTATTAATGTGTTGATACTGGATGTGATGCAGATACAGCCTCTGTCCAAATGGATGCTGCACCCCTGATCTGAGCATCTGACCTTCCATCCAGGGTGCATTCAGGATTGAAACAAGACTAAACTGTGGTGCAGTTGGAGGAAGTGACAGCTGTGCACATTTGCACAGTGACAGTGTGGCTTAGTAACACCGCCTGCAAATCTCTGCAGGGTGTACTGTCAGCTGCAGAAGACAAAAGGCTCAACCCACTTTTCAGTTCAGAATGCTGGGAAAGATTTCATAATCTTGTTCCAGAACTAGCGTGAATTGATTGAGATCTGTGACATCTGTTAACATCTAACAATTCTAACAGATTATGACAGAGTCATGCTGATATTTTTATACTTATGCTCTGCTTCATTCCTTTGGTTTAGGGGTTAAGTATAGTTTTATTTAGTTACAGCTACAGTGGTGTGAAAAAGTGTTTGCCCTCAGTGATTTTTGAATTTTCTTACACATTTGTCACACTTTAATGTTTCAGATCATCAAACAAATTTAAATATTAGTCAAAGATAACAAGTTACAATTAACTGTGGTTTATCGATTTCTCGATTTTTATTCAATTTCTCTGGCCACACCCAGGCTTGATTACTGCCACACCTGTTCACAAACAAGAAATCACCTAAATAAGACCTGACTGCAAAGTGAAGTAGACCAAAAGACCCTCAAAAGCTACATATCATTCTGAGATCCAAAGAATTTCCGGAACAAATGAGAAAGTAATTGAGATCTATTAGTCTGGAAAAAGATTATAAAGCCATTTCTAAAGCTTTGGGACTCCAGCGAACCACAGTGAGATCCATTATCCACAAATGGTGAAAACATGGAACAGTGGTGAACCTTCCCAGGAGTGGCGGGCCGACCAAAATTACCCCAAGAGCAAAGCGACGACTCATCCAAGATGTCACAAAAGACCCGACAACAACATACTTGCCTCAGTTAAGGTCAGTTTTCATGACTCCACCATAAGAAAGAGACTGGGCAAAAAAAATGGCCTGCATGGCAGAGTTCCAAGACGAAAAACACTGCTGAGCAAAAAGAACATAAAGGCTCATCTCAGATTTGCCAGAAAACATCTTGATGGTCCCCAAGACTTTTGGGAAAATACTCTGTGGACTGACAAGTCAAAAGTTTAACTTTTTGGAAGGTGTGTGTCACATTACATCTGGTGTAAAAGTAACCCTGCATTTCATAAAAAGAACATCATTCCAACAGTAAAATATGGTAGTCTATGATGGTCTGGGGCTGTTTTGCTACTTCAAGACCTGGAAGACTTGCTGTGATAAATGGAACAATGAATTCTGCTGTCTACCAAAACATCCTGAAGAACAATGTGCGGCAATCTGTTTGTGACCTCAAGCTGAAGCGAACTTGGGTTTCTGCAGCAGGACAATGATCCAAAACACACCAGCAAGTCCACCTCTGAATGGCTGAAGAAAAACAAAATGAAGACTTTAGAGTAGCCTAGTCAAAGTTCTGACCTGATTCCTATTGAGATGCTTTGGCATGAACTTAAAAAGGCGGTTCATGTTCAAAAACTCTCCAATGTGGCTGAATTACAACAATTCTGCAAAGAAGAGTGGACCAACATTCCTCCACAATGCTGTAACAGATTCATTGCAAGTTATCACAAACACTTTTTTGCAGTTCTTGCTACTAAGGGTGGTCCAACCAGTTATTAGGTAACACTTTTTCACACAGGGCCATGTGGGTCTGGATTTTGTTTTCCCTTAATAATAAAAACCATCATTTAAAAACTGCATATTGTGTTTACTTGTTATCTTTGACTAATATTTAAATTTGTTTGATGATCTGAAATATTAAAGTGTGACAAACGTGCAAAAAAATAAAAAATCAGGAAGCGGGCCAACACTTGTATGTACTGTATATAAGGAAATAATGAGATGGATGTGAGACGGAATCATATGAAAATTACTGGCACAGAGAGATGGATGTGGCTTATTCCCTATTGCATTACCTTGTTTACATATTCCAGTGATCTCTACCCCTATCGTTCTGCCTTGCTTTCTCCATCAGCTAGATAAATTTCTCCTCTACTTGTCTCTACTTGATTTGTTCTGGGCATTCTTTACCTTGCTCTGATTTCTTTTGTAAAGTATAACCATCATCTGGTAACTTTCATGGAAATGGAATGTCTGTGTCACGTCTAATCACTCACACCTTTTTTTTTATCACTTTATCCTGGTCAAGGTTGTGAAATGGCTTCCTGTTTCCTTGAATAATATTTTCTATGAAGAAAAGAACCATACTTGACTTGGTTTGTGGTTTGAATTTATTCTGAATATTTGTTAAAGCAGAAACAATTCATGATACTAAAAATGAATTAATTAACAGCAACGTCACTATGCTCTTAAATAAAAGGTTGCCATTCGACCTCATTTGTATTACTTGACTCTTACAGCTCAGCAGGAGAGACTTCTGACAGACATTATTACTTCTGATTAACAGTATTATGACATCAGTACTTCATTATACTTAATGAGTATATTCTAAGTTAAAGAAAGTCAGGTGGTTTAGGCACTGGCTCTAACTGTATCGAATGTTATTATCCTCATATGGACATAATGATCCCTTCCCTCTTCTGTGGTTTGAACAAGGTACACAACTGGCCAATTTCAAATTTAACATAACCTGTTACGTTGGTTTTAACCATCTGAAAGGATGATGCCTTGATCTATAATTAGCCCTTTATAATGCTTTTGGTTCACATGATTGAAGTCTTTCTTGTTTGTAGCTTACGGTTGTTGTTGAGTGTAATGCAAGGGAACAGATTTTGCTATAAAATGACAGCAACTTGATGTTGGTGGTAATGGAGATACGTGCAAACTCAAAAAATTACACTGTTCTCATATCTTGGCCTTGAGTTTCAGATAAACAGTGTGTTTCTGTTAAGCGTTCCTACTCACTGAAGGTTGGATGAAGAAGTTATCTGAAAGCCGCACATTATACATTTGACCAATAACACAGCTTACCATTAGCAACAGTATTATTTTACTATTACTATTATGTTTAGACTGAATGTATCAGACTGAAACTTAGGTAGGTCTATAAAATGCACTTAATAGAGAAAAGCAGGTCCAGATTTGTTTGGGCATGAAATGTAAACAAAACCGCTGCTTTCTTTCTCTAAAGGTGTCACTTTGAAAATATGCGCGCCTGTAAGCTATTCCAATGTAACTAATACCACAGCAAAAGCAAAATTACCAGTGTTAGTGTTATATTCTACTGTTTTGCTGAATAAGAACTAAATTACTAACACTTTGCTATTTATTATACTTACAAACCCTTAATACAGCCCTGCTTTGTTTTTCTTCTTTCTTTTTTTTACAACTTGTGACACACTGTGTTTGATTGATAAGAAAATTACAATGTTATGAGTATGCACATATGTAATTTCCGTATTTTTGACATGATATATTATTACGTTACGCAATCACAGCACAAAGACTTTGTCTTTTATTGGACAAATCCTTTTTAACTGTATATATATATATATATATATATATATATATATATATATATATATATGTATAAAACTGTATACACGATCAGCTATAACATTAAAACCACCTACCGAATATTGTGTAGGTCCCCTGTGTTCTGATACCTTTCTATCATAGCATGAACGTTATGAGCATTAACAGCTGTTTGTGTTACAGAAGCTCTTCTGTGGGATCGGACCAGACAGGCTAGCCCTCACTTTCTTGAACCAAAAGTGGTTCTGGAACTAAAACCTTGACCCAGTCACTGGTCCGAGGTTTTTTTTCTAGAAAGTGAATGCTAGCCTGGGAGACTAGTAATTCTGCAGACATCGCTATTATTCATACATCCTTCATGTTAGCCATAGAAATACAGTGCTAGCATGAAGGATAGTATTTTAAACAGAATATCAGAATCAAAACCTGTATCATAGCATTTTGGTAGACTCCCTCATATAGAGTGACTTTTGTTTTTTGTCTCAATTATACAATTGAGCAACCGAGGGTTAAGGACCTTGGGGCAGCTTGGTGGACCTGAGACTTGAACTCTCAACCTCCCAATTGGTAGTCCAATACCTTAACCACTAGTCTACCACATTGCAAAAGAGTTTTTGCAACTTTTTCTCTCTTAAGGGCTTAAGGAAATATCATGTGACAGAGCATTACCTCATGACTACAAATTTTCCTGTCCCAGCATTAACATTGTTTATGACTCAAACGCAGTTGTTTATAAATTCTAAAAACACACTCCCCTGTTAGGAATGGAAATGAGAATTAATGGAATTTGGTGCAAAACAGATATACATACTAGGCATTGTACTGGCTGTGAGCAAACAGCAGATTTTACCAAATGTGGAGAAAATTGTTCCCGCTATTTTGGGAAAGATGTGGTCATGCAGGAAATTATAATCATAGTGTTGGAAACTCTGAGCTGTTATAGCACAGTTATCCACAGTGAAGCTAAATGCTACTTCAGCTAGATAATTTAGCTGACATAACAAATGCCTAGCAGTGGAAAGAGGGAGTTTCTTCTTACTTCACTCAGTTCGTCCCTTTCTAGAGAAATACTGTACATGATGTATTTGTTTGCTTGTCTGTCCCAAAATGTGCTTTTTTTTTTTTTTTTAGTTATTTCTGCAAAGGCTGAATAATTGAACTTTTTATATTTGCTCTAGTCCGATAGTGGATGCCTTTAAATATTTCATTTTCTTGGCCCACATATCCAGAATAAGTTTACTACTGTTGAAGAACTTGAGTTGTTCAATGCCTCAACAAGAAGAATATCCAAACTGAAGAGCGCAAGAGGATCATCTTTTTACACGCGAGCAGTGATCGGGACTTTATTTCTGTTTTTTATTAAGTCGCATAGATACCCTGTGTTTATAGTTCATATCATTTAAAACATTTTTTATATCGTCTATATATACATTCACTTTCTTGTATAATGTAGTTATGATGCATTTAGTTTAATTGCAACAGTAATGCATCTATTCCTAGTTCAAATAAATGTAACTCTAATATATAAATATAAACTTTAGTATGCATTGATTTATTAGGTAGGAATGCACTCTGAATACACACACACACACACACACACACACACACACACACACACACACACACACACACACACACACACACACACACTCAATTTATTATTGCTACTCCTACTGGCATGTTTTTGGCAACATAAACATGAACATGACTAATGATATTCTACACTGATGAGCATGAACATGAATAACAATCTTTCACAGATGATTGATCTAAACACTCCATTAAAAAAAATAAACATTAGCTAAAAGGGCATTGCATTTTGCCTTATAGGGTACTAAACCTTATAACACTTCTTAGAAAGAAAATTGGTTAAAAGTCTCTTAAGGAAGTATTTGATATTGACCACAAAGCATGTCATGTAAACAATAAAGCAGGAGTACACAATATACTAAACATCATGTAAACAAGTGTACAGTGTGCTCATACTACACATATGATGCTGAGTAATGGGAACGTTAAAGGGAAAGTTAAGCAGTGAGCACAAAGCCGAGCCTGCTATGGCAAATACAAGCAATAGTTTGCCACCAAGGGATTTATTCTGGACAATGAGGTACTTATGTCAGAATGAATGCCGGCTATGTATAAAATTCAATACAAACTCAACCCGTGTCACCATCACTCCTGATTCCTCTTCAGTTTAATCCAACAATGAATAATACACCAAAGCTTTTACTGTAATTTTGTCATACATTCATTAAATACTGTATCTGGGTCAGGGTCACAGTAGATCTGAAATATTATAGGAAGATCCCAGGAACACTACGTTGGAATGACGTTGATATACGCTTTAGATGGAATTTCAGTACATTGCAGGGCACCCATGTAATAGCCATTGTAGCAAATCCAAAAACAGACAGATCCAGACAGATCCAAGCTATGCATAACAGTGCCATTTATCCTCTTGGAATTCATCTAATGGAATTCCAGGTCTGTCAGAGGTGCCAATCTATAAACCTTTGCTAAACAGTACACCAAACACTTCTTTATAAAAAGGACAGGCTGAAGAAGTGAATTATTAAATTTAAATTAAATTAAATTTAATTAAAGCCTAAAAAAAAGTGGTTGACCAAGAAGCATGGAATGTATGCAACAGCACACAAACATGTAAACAAGATTATTATTATTATTATTATTATTATTATTATTATTATTATTATTATTATTAATTTTTATTTTTTTCTTTAATTAATCTTATGAAATGCAATTTAGAAAAAAAAAAAATCACAGCCTGCTTTAAAACCTTTCTTAAATAAGCCTGTGTAAAAAGCATTTTTGTTCCCTTACAGAAAAATGGACGCTTGCCAGTTGGCACTTTTGTTCAGGCAGCTTTTCAGTTGCTGCCAGTAAGTGCTTGGTGATGCCCACACAAAGTGTTACTGCAGACTCTTTGTAGACAATACCTCTTTACAGTGAGAACCAGATACCCAGCAATTCTACTGTTTGGTTTTTGGTTCTGGTTCTGAGGTTTGGGTGTTGTCTGCTAAAGCTTTATTCAGATACACAACAACAGCAAAAGCACCGTCATGCAGTAAATCAAGTCTGGCATGTGTTTCCAATCGCTCCAAATTAAAAAGGTATTAAGAATCGTGTTTTTAATACCAAGTTAATTATTAACTCAACAAAAAGAATAAGGCTTATTTTTTTTATCTGCAACTGAGACCTAAAAGCACACGACAGCAAGCATTTACATTCTTTTCAATCACTTATTTAAGCCTGTTTGTGAGATTAGCTTTGACTAACTGGCTTTTAACAAGATCATTATTTGCATGAAATAAGAGAAAAGTTTAAATTTAATTGACACATATACAGTGCAATGATAAATACTAAAGGTACAAAGGGTGTACCTAAGGGACCCACCCTAGTGACAACGAGCGGTCCAGTTTTTATTCCCAAGGTGTGCTACTCGATTACATAATGTATTACTTGATCAAATGCATTCATTGTTACAGGATGTAAGGACTTCCATGCAGTGTCAGTGCTTCCTATTTAAAGCTGAACAATGGTGAAAAAGGAAACACGTTACCATAACAACAAAGTTATGCTGTTTCTCCTTTTTGACCCCGTGTCTCATGTGATCCTGACATGTTCTTCCCCTGAAATACAAACACTTGAAGTGGAAAATATGTCCTGAATGTTGATGCTAACACCGCAGCAGTGTGTAAGAGTGAATGCTCTCTTGGGTGTTAACCTACATTTGTCTGATCACATCTTTTTCCAGTCACAGTGTGTTTGTGACATAAACATTTCTGTCAATTTGGAAACGTTCCTGAGACTAAATAAGCCATATGTACTCGGATATTTAATATGCTAAGAATTCAATTCAATTCAATTTTACTTGCATTGTGCTTTTAACAATGGACATTGTCTCAAAGTGGCTTTTCAGGAGTAAAGAAATTTAGAATAAAAAGTAGAAATTTATTTCATATTTATCCCTAATGTGCAAGCCTGAAGCTCCCTGAAACAATATGAGGAAAAAACATTAACAAGAGCCAGCCCAAAGGGAAGTCATCCTCATCCGGGTGACACTGGAGAGTGTGATAATAAATTACTTCCTTTATACCACCCTAAGGTGGTAGGGCGTTTTCGTATATTGCTCCCAAACTTTGCAATAGTCTTCCTGATAGTGTTCGGGCCTCAGACTCTTTCCCAGTTTAAAAGTAGATTAAAGACATATCTCTTTAGCCAGGCATACACATAATACATCCCATAATCTTGTGTTCTAGTACATGTACATTATTATGTATTGCTTGCTAATATTATGAACAGCAGCTATGCTAATTCTTCTCCACTGCTTCTCTCTTTCTACTCATCCCGAGGCATCCAGAAATTGTACCAGCTCCGATTGTCTTCCATGTCATGAAGAAATTGGACCTTCACTGAGATGAGGCCAACCATGTGAGGATCCTTAGACACCTAGAGATTTACCAGCTCCACTTGGACTGTGCTTCATGAAGTATTCTGACATACTAAGAGGAGATGCCAACTACATGTGGTCTTTGAGAATAACAACATTATCATCAATACTACATTTGTCGGACTGTATATTTATAATCACACCCTCCAGTGTCACCCATATGATGATGGGTTCCCCTTTGAGTCTGGTTCCTCTCAAGGTTTCTTCCTTTACCATCTAAGGGAGTTTTTCCTTGCCACAGTCACCTCAGTCACCTCAGCCTTGTTCATTAGGGATGAATTAAATACAAACACATTTAAATATATCAAATATTAATCCTGAATGTTTGTATGATATTAATCTTTATATAAACGTTTGGCTTTATGTTTATGTTTGTGCTGTGGGGAAGTTGTGGCCTAATGGTTAGAGAGTTTGACTCCTAACCCTAAGGCTCGGGCCGACCACGACTGAGGTGCCCTTGAGCAAGGCACCAAACCCCCCAACTGCTCCCCAGGTGCCGCAGCATAAATGGCTGCCCACTGCTCCGGGTGTGTGTTCATTGCTGTGTGTGTGCACTTTGGATGGATTAGACGCAGAGAACAAATTCTGAGTATTGGTCCCCATACTTAGCTGTATGTCACGTCACTTTCATGTTTATGTTTTGTAAAGCTGCTTTGATACAATATCTATTGTTAAAATCGCTATGCAATACAATTGGAATTGTGTAATCAGCAGCTTCTGAGCAATATATAGGTATATAAATATATAAGTAGGAGCATCAACGTGATTTCTGGATTCATTATAGATTTAACATATTTACATAATATAATTATGTTAAACAGAAGTTCAAACATTTTGTAAATGTTTAAGAAAAACTGTTCACTGTCACACAATGTCAGTCAAGGACAGCCATTGTGTTGTATTGTTCTAGTCAGGAAGCCAAAAGAACATATCTTAGTGCATGGTGTAAACATTCCTTATTTTTTTTCCCAGTCTCTGGCTGTAATATTGGATTAAAGGGACCATGGAACTTTGTCATCCTTCCTCTGTAAATGACTGTCTTGTCTTGATAGTACAATCTCAAAGAACAAACATGAGCCATTTCTTGTTTAAAACCAAAAAGACAGACAAGCATTTCAGATAAAGTAAATACTGAATCGTACTGCCAGTACACAATACACATCGGTTTTACTGACTCCTCCTCTATTCCTACATGCAGATCTTTTCGTATTGTCTTTTTCATGAGCCTACACACCCTATTTCATTTGTTGTACTCTTCATCTCTAAGACCAAAATGAAATACAATGAAAACCTGCATGCTTACTGCTTTACTTTTTAGTAATGGACAAGTAAATTAAACTATTAAACTTTTTGCAGATTTGCAAGGTCCTTTAGTGCGACACCCGCACCTAACATTCTCAGCTCACTGACGTTTATACTACTGTACCTTCACATATACAGTATAGAGATTCACAGCCACAAAGAGACCAAAGATCATTCATTTTCAGTAAAAGCTGCTGACCTCCAGAGACATGAACAACAGCGATGACTTTGGTGACTAAATGTGGGTGTGTCCAGCTGTGTCAAAGCTGAGGAAAGTTGAACTGTATTCAAATATGGCACAACTTGGTACAGCAACCACGAATGGAAGTAAAGACAGTAAAGCACACGTAATCCATGAAAATGTGCATATGCTGCGTTTCCTTCATCTCATGTGATATGATGCAGATATCATCTGCTGAATTTTATATAAAAAAACACCAAATCTCGCTCCAGAATGTTTCATTTTTCTGGCAAAATTGATTTTGAATGCTGGTTGCACAGTGACCAGCAACTTGCGATAAAATCACTGTATGTGAAAGTACTGTAGCTAAATGCTTTAATATTTCTGTATAACTGTCTAAGGATATTTGTTCCATATTAGACTCTTCAGATATTTGTGATGTGGAATGCCATTTAAAACGCTTTTCTATTGTTTTCTTGTTTTCACATTTACCTCACTACACCATTATATGAAGTGCTGCTGATGTATTTTTTTGGCAGCGTGTAATGTATTTTTCTAATGAATGCACTAGCAAAGTTAGTATTAATTCAGTCTGTTGACTCCTGCAGAATCTTCAGTCTACTCTCACACTTCTGCAAAGTGGAAAATAAATCCTTTGACTCAAAATTTTCCATAACCAGTTAGGAACGATCATTTATAGTACAGATCTATGTACTCTCCCACGGTGGCAATACTGCTGATGACGATAACTTGTGCTATTTTTTCAGCACTATTTTGGGTGGAGTTTTGTTAATGGAAAGCAGCTTAGCAGAAATCCAGTTGTACATTTCAATTAAGGTCAAGAACCCTAACAAGAAATCCAGTAGTGATACTAGAGATGAATGACACTAAAATTATACAAGGGAAGAAACCTTTAGAGGAACCAGACTCAAAGGGGAACCCATTACAAGTTACTATTCTTTCATAGTTATATTCTGAGGATTAAAACAGTACAGAATGAGATCATTCTGTACTGTTTTAATCCTCAGAAAGGAACATTGAAGTTTTTATCAATACAGCAAGTGAAGTTTGTGACTAAAGTCTTTGGGTGTATGGTGTTTTTTGTAAGTGGAATCTTTAGGATTTCAATGTAGGACCATCCACAGAATGTTGATGGTATCTATGTAGGATCAGTGGTACAGTACCACCACTATGCCAGACTGCAAGAGACTGTAGATGTTTGAAAAATCATTTCACGCAATTATTAGTTGAATTTAAAAAATAGAAATCCACCTATTTTGGTGGTGTCCTTGTTCGACACTGAATTTTCTTGTCATGTTACAATCCATTTAAGAATAGAAAGTAGACATTTAGAGCTGTGATAATTTGTAGTTTTTACCTAGATATTCATTGAAAAAAAAAACACAATTGGAGAGATCAAACCACTTTCTGCTCTTGAGATGCCCCAAGTGCTTGTTCATAAACATCTAAAATTTAAAGGTGCCCTCAACCACTTTATACATCTACTGTATGAATACAATGGAATCAGAAGGTATGAACAGAATAAATGCTTCATTGTTTCATTTTTTATACAACATGACATTCATGACAATTTATGTTAGACAACTTGAATAAAAAGAAGGTTCTTAGAAATATTTACATGAATTTCAGACTTTGCAGTCTTGTCAAGTTTAGATCAAATCCATAGGAATGTCTGAACACATGCTTCAGTAGTGGAAATTAGACATGAGTTAGTTAAGACTTTTTGTACAAAGCAGATAACATGGTCAAAACTACACATTTGCTTACATTTAGATAGGAACCTAGAAATAGTGCAAAATCGTGAATATTACCGTATATATTTAAGATACTGAATATTTGCTTTCTGTCTTTTCAAATATTTCAAAATTTCAAATAAGTAAATAAACATTTTTTTAAATATTTCAAAATCTGTTTATTTCCAAGATTTTCAATGTGGTCTCTGACTTTTTTCCCCCACACTTCATTTTTTGTTTCTGTATGAATAAGTGCATTATCTGGATATTGGAAGTGCAATTCTTTCCTTTGTGTTGGAGTTTTCAGTGTATATACATTACTCAATAATTATACTACACAATAGCATAGAACAAAGTATACGTATGTGATTCGGGGCACACCTACAATCCTTTCTCACTGCAGATAATAAGTCACTGAACAGATAATAATAAATGTATTCCTTAATCATGCTGTCTTCTAGACCTGCTCTGACTACAGTCTGTAACCTCTGCAAGAGTTGCTTATGATTGAATATATGTATGTAAATGAAGTCTTTAGACTCTTTTATTGCTAATTATATGCTATTACATTTCACTCTATGAGTTATATGGTAATATTTTTCAGTTTGTAAGATAGGTTTTTCACACTTCAGATTTTTTCCTGCTTTGTTCCCACAAAACGAATGTTCCTGTTTGTGCTTCAAAGTGAGCTTCGATGACTTCCTAGCCTTCACTACATTTAGAAATAGCAACGTAACATCTGACTCCATTATATTTTTTTGCGAGTTCTCTCATTTAGTCCTCTCAGTTCACATGTTTGAATTTCCTTATTTACCACTAGACATACCAATCCTTATTACAATTTTTTTTGGATACATCTGATACTGTCCTTCAGACAAGAACAGAGCTGAGCAAGTTTCTGTTATGTGAGTGATGCAATGACTGATACTGAATTCATACCAAAGTGCAAGATCTTGGTGGTGTCTACATACACAACAGTAAGGACAACAGAGTTGGGATTGCACAATATATCTAATCTGACTAGATACTAATTTCAGAACACACTCTAATGCCTTTACTCCGTATCACTCCTTGAAGGCCACACATTATCAATAAATGTTTGAACACATCGTATAGTAAACAGGTTCATAGTGAGGGTCATTTGTGAATTATTTGTGATTTCTTTAAATGTAAAATCTAAGTACATTAAAAAATTCCTTAGCATAACTGATTACCATATGCATATGAAAAAGTTGTACAGGTAAGCAACTTTACTTTTCTTTACTCTACTTTTTTTTTTAGCATATACTATGTTGTGGCTTAACCCCTTACACTCACTGAGAACTTTATTAAGAACACTATATTAATACTTGGTAACGATTCCCTTTGCTCTCATTTCTTAATGCCATGGGTTCTACAAGATGTTGGACATATTCCTGGTTGACATGATAGCATCATGCAACTCCAGCTAAACCAGTCTCACCCGTATGCCCTGACCTCACTCATTAACTAGGCATTTCTGTATGCAAAACTGCCTCTCATTGGATGCTTTTTATTGCATAATTATGAATAAACGGAGACCGTTGTGAGTGAATAATACGGAGTTAAGCTGTGATCCGGTGAAGTAATCCTTAAATTGTGCTATTATTTAACACCTTAACTCGTGTTTAATACTTGTTTTACTCTCGCTGAAGGGAAGACAGTTGTACAAGTATCTCACTACATGTTATATTGTGTATGGTTATGTATGTGACAGATACATTTTAAATTAAGACTACAGGTGTTCCTAATAAAATGTAGCTCACCGGTTCCTAATCCTAATCCTATAGTAATCCCTGTGCTTTATTTAAGTGATTTTCTTTTCTAACACTCCACTTCAACAAAGGAAGATGATCATTTGATCCAGGTGTGTTGGGAGCAAGGAAAACACTAAAACATGCACTGCAGGGGGCAAGGACCAGTTTTGAGGACTTGAGATTTAGCTGAATGCAGCTCAGTGGACCAGAGGAGTGTTTACACAGATTATCATAAATGTTTAATTTTAGTTACCGGCTATATGTGTTAAGAGACCCAATGATCACATAACTCATAATGTAAAGACTGTGATAGCTCAGTGGTACTGACTACTATGCTGAATTTTGATAACTGATCTTTAATGTCTGTTCACTTCTGTAAGTTGAGGTTAAGGGTTCTTATGCTGTAAATATAAAAACAATTAAACAGAAATTAATAATATTTTTATTGTCCATGTGTCAGATCATGTGTTCAGAGGAGTCCATGGCACTGGTCAAAAGTGATACAAAGGTGATACATCACTATAAAGTATGTGAAATTGTCTTAAATCTATTACAATAATTCACTTATATAGAATTGAAGCTTCCCAAATTTTAGTTAAATACCCCTGACCTATTGTGTTACATCACTGGACAGTTTCCTAATGTAGGAGTCAAGCAGCTGGAAAACAGCATGGAGGCAGTGCAGTGGTCACGTGACCTGCATGTGCGTAATGTATAGGCTACTGATCACATCGAACTTGTACACAACGTGTCTCTCACAATCAGCAAGACACTTGCAATTACACAACAACACAAAGATTAGACAAGCTCTAGCCTACAGTACACGAATACAGATGTGGAGAAAGCCACAAAACACATGAAACCCGAGGAACAGTGTTTAAGACGCTGAGAGAAACATACAGAGATACAGATGCTATAAATCTATCGTATCTATAAACAATATACTCATTTAGGTCAAATGCAGTGTATACATTGCCTACTATTTCCAAATGACCAGCGCTATTATCATCTACAGAACAGTCTTATAATGGAGTAATAACGGTAAGCGAGAGCTCTGAAAATGTCATTGTTTCAAGTTGCTAAATATGGCGAATATTAGGTTTGTTGATCTGCTCTTTTTCTAAACCATCTAACTTCGGAAAGCGAATTCGCCATGAATCGGTGTTTATTTCATTATGACAGCATGATATAAGGCGAAAACAGACAGACAGACAGACAGACAGACAGACAGACAGATAGACAGACAGACTTACCTCTGTTTCTTTAAAGTGCTTCAGTAAATAGTTCCTATGTTATCCTGCATCCACATTACATCATAAGCAGGAGAGCTGCTCCGTATGATCTATTATCACTACTGCGATGGAGAGGAGATGTGAGCCCATGATTCATACTCTCTCTCTCTCTCTCTCTCTCTCTCTCTCTCTCTCTCTCTCTCTCTCTCTCACACACACACACACACACACACACACACACACACACACACACACACACACACACACACACAGTTTTGGTTACTCCACCCTCACTGGAGTTGCTGGCTCATCAGGAGCCACGTCCCGACCACTGCTGTACTCTGTGTGTGTGTGTGTGTGTGTGCGTGTGTGTGTGTGTGTGGGTGTGTGCGTGTGTATGTGTGTGTGTGCGCGCGCGCCCGTCTTGCTGACAACCATATGTCCCTACAACATTAGGAATTTTTGACTGATTTGACCTTGTGGAAACATTTATGATGATCTCAGTTTCACATTTCTGCTTCAGGTTCTGTAACTTCCAGTGTTTTCAGTAAATCACTACACTTCATTCTCCATGGCATTAATCATTTGAGGCACAATTTACCTTCATATATACATACCTATAATAATATAACATTAAATATAACTTTCCATATGAACAATGTTACAATAAATTACCTTTATTATAGTTCCACTGAAAATGATGAAAATATCGTTTATAATTGAGATAAATTAGATTCTTTGTTTGTGTGTATACGTGTGTTTTCTTCAGTCATTAAAAATGAGCTTTCATGAGCTTCCCCTCATCTTTTTTTATTTTTTTATTTTTATGAATTACACTGCTGAGTTTGAGAAATGGCATAAATAAGCAGATGTTTTCACAAATGTGGACAAGAAGTCCAAAATCTTTTATACAAAGATGATTTTTATCTGGTCACACCTGAGACAAAAATGTGCCTCAAGCCAACACATGAGCAGAGCAGAGGCTTTAGTGAAAGAGGTGCATGTTTTAAATAACATGCTGGTGAGAAGCATGAATGGTATTTGAGACGTCAGCACAAAAGTTCACTTGGTAAAGGCCACATTTTTTGAAGGGAATTCATGATTAAGCCTAAATAAATAATTATATTTAAAGCTAATTCATTTAAAAGCCTTGCAAACAGTATATCTTTGTTACCTTATAATTTTACATAGTGTTAAATATGAGAGATTTGGTTTAAGTATGATGTCAATTATGAGAAATTTGTTTTGACCAAGAATTTTACCAAGCAAAAGCAAACAAGTGCAACAGTGTGACACAAGGACAGTGCAAACAGACAATACAATACACTACAAGACGAAATACACAAAATACACAAACTTGTGACCAGTGTGCATATTGTATGTTATAAAGTACAGTGTACAACTAGAGCAATTGTAAACATGTACAAACTTATGTAGGAGCAACAGTATGATCTATGATCAAAACAGCATGGTGGTGTGACTGTGATGGTCAGGTTTCCATAAACATTTGAAGGACATGAGCTTCCTTGACCTAATATCGAGTGGATATTCAGTACATTGCTATTATGAATTTACAAAGATATATGAAGAGATTAAACAGCATGCAAAATATTTTAATTACAGTGTATGTGTTTACAATGGATTCCTGCATCTATTTTCTGTAGGGTAGATCCTATCCTACACAGGGTCACAGGGAGACTCCATGCATTTATGAATGCGAATGCAGGCTAGAGAGAGAGCTGTTTATTGTAAGGTGGGGACACCACTCACACACCCATTCACACAAAGAACTATTTATCAGTGCTAATTAGCATGCAACACATGTCTTTGGACTGGGGAAGGAAACCAGAGTATCAAGAGGAAACACCAAAACCCCCTGAGAGCATGCACAGAAGAACATCAGAAGAATTCGCTTTTTACCACACAGGCCACTTTGTAAGCTTATTCAGTCTCTTGTCATTTCAACATCGGACTTCTGTAAATCTCTGCTGTCAGGTCTACCAACTCTGCCAGCTCTACCGCTCTGCAAGCTGCCTTTAACCCTCTCCACTCCAACATTGCTGACCCTGTGTTCTGAAGAAGGAAGAATTTCACTGTGTAGTAATGTATATCTAAAATATATGTGGCAATAATAAAATGCTTCAAATGATCCAAAATGTAGTGACTGTAACCTGCCTAAAGTCTCCCACACCTCCCATGTTGCTGTGTTCCCTCTACAGGTAGCTGCAGATAACAGCATGGTGCAGACACTGATGCAGACACTGCACCATGCCGGAAAAAGACGGAAACTTTGATCATTGCCCCAGATAAGAAAATTCCACAGATCAGACAACATCTTGGTTCTTTGGGTTCTTCTGTTCAGTCAAGCCTCAGGAACCTTGGTGTTGTATTTGATAAATCCATGTCTTTAGGTCAACATTCAGGACAGTTGGTTAAAAGCTAAAATGTTGGTTTAAATTTCTAAAATGAGGAAAATGTTGTCCAATGCAGATCTAGAGATGATTATACATGCTTTTATCTCTTCACGTTTGGACTATTGTAATTCACTTTTTACCTGTCTTAACAAACGTGTTTTAAATCGTCTTCAGATTGTTCAGAATTCAGCAGCGAGGCTTTTAACTGGAACCAGCAGAAGATCTCACATCACACCAGTTTTATACTCTCTTCACTGGTTACCAATCAAATATAGAATTGATTTTAAAAATTTGGTCCTCACTTATAGAGCCCTTCATGGGAATACTCCTGGGTACATCACTGACCTGTTGACCCCTTATGGTTCTTCGAGAGCATTGAGGTCATCAGGTCAAAATCTGCTTGTGGTCCCTAAAACCCATTTTAAAACTCGGGGGGATCTTTCTTTTCAGTCTGTGGCCCCCAGATTGTGGAACGCGTTGCCCCTGTCTCTGTGTGTGGCTGATTCTGCTGATTCCTTTAAAAAGCAACTGAAGACACTCTTATTTAGACAAGCTTTTAGCTGATTGGGCTTTTATGGTTTCATCCCTGTTGTAGTGTGTTTTTATTGTTTTATAATTGTAGTTTTATCATCTCTATAAATTTCTCTTTTTACTTTGTAAGATTGTTTTATTGTACTTTTAAGTTTTATTGTTATATTTTGTAAAGCACTTTGTGATTTTATCTGTGAAAGGTGCTATATAAATAAACCTTACTTACTTACTTACTTACCATGCTCCCTCAGATCTTCTAGCACAGCTTGTCTGGTCCCACCATCTCTCACGATTGAAGGCAAGATAGGAAGGTAGACTCTTTTCTGTCCTGGCATGGACTTCATCTAGATGTTTTGAAAATCTACCTCTTCCTGAATTACATATTTATTCATAGCACTGGAGTTACAACTGAAGAAATGAAAGGGTTCTTGGTACAGAGACTTTGGCATAAATGTGTATGCAGGAAGGCATGGAACCAGAAACTTTACCATTACTGGCACACAAATGGAGTGAAAGTAATTAAAACTTCAGATTTTTCTATCTGCATGCTGGGCATCATCATCAAACCTTTACTAAACATCAAATTGACATGATATAACACAACTACAAGTGCAAAAAAAGACATAAGTGCACACGTATTGGCCTCCCAAAATATGTTTGTGTTGTGTTATACAGGAGAATTGAATTAGATTGAATTTGAACTACATATCATATGTTGTTTGCTTCTTTACCTAATCCCCTCTTGACCCATTATTGACAACTGGTGGCTGTTGTGCAATTTAATTTCCATTTGGAAAACAGTATGGCAGAAATAATAATGCTCACTTGGAAATTTAAAAGTTTTATATCAAACCATTGTTACATTTTTTAAAGGTTTTACCTGGGCTTGTTCTGAGAACTCTTGAAGATGATCTTTCTTCAAACATATTCTATAACAATCTCTGGAGCATCCCAAGTGTCTTTATATTGAGATCATGTGAGACTTTAATTGTTTAAAGTTCAGTACCCTTCACATAATAATGTGATTTTTTGTGGCAGCTGGTTGCATCAGAATGAGTGGAAAATCACTTTCTGGAGCAGTTGGGAGTTGTCTGATTGCACACAGGGAAGATCTGCCAGAAGTGAGTTACAATAGTTCACAGGGTCCCAAGGCTACACTGAAGTGAATCTAAAATGTTGGAAGCAGATTAAACACTGACGTGTGCAGGACAGGGATACTCTTAAGATGGACAATGGATTGAACCTGAGTGAAATGAGTGAAGGAAAGAAAATAGCTTGAATCCCCTTAAAGCAGAAACGTCATGATTTGAGTCAGCTTACAAAAAGCCTGACAAAATTTTCTGTTAATCAAGCCAGTTTTAGCAAATGGTGCCATCTGCTGGGCGCTTTCTGTAACCGCTTTTTTTTTTTTTTTCCGATTTTAACTATACTGAAACAGCTTTTAACAAACTGGTGACACTGGAACTTAATAATAATAATAGTTATAAATTATTATTATTATTATTATTATTATTATTATTATTATTATTATTATTATTATTATCACTAGTAGTAGAAGTAATATTCATCCATTATCAGCAGGGCACCATGAAATGATGCAGCACAGTGAAATGATTTCCTTCACATTGGGAAATTGGGGTCAGAGTCACTGAGCCACAGCTACCTGCTGCTACTACTGCAACTGCTACTATTACTGATGCTGCTGTTGCTGCCACTGTTTTTATGGACCCAGAGCCCATCTGGGTGTAATGTAGGAATACACACTGGTTACACACTGGGCCAATATGGTCCATGGTAAATCATTTTGCACGCACAAATACATTCACACACTTAATTTACACCTACGGGTAATTTGTCAAAGCTTGTCCACCTACTGATAGGTAGGTAGACTCTTCTGTTCTGGCATCCAAGGTGGAGGAATGAACTTCCTCTTGATGTCCTGTTATATATATATATATATATATATATATATATATATATATATATATATATATATATATATATATATATATATATATAAAACTATAAACTATAACTTTTTAAAAAGCTATCATTCCTTTAGTCTGTGTTCTAGTGAACCAGTGCTAATATTTTATATATATATATATATATATATATATATATATATATATATATATATATATATATATATATATATATATATGGAGAAGTCACAACACTTTTGTATCTATATTGATTATAAGTATTTCCCTGGAGTTACAACTGAAGAATTTTAAGGGTTCTAGTACAGAGACGTTAGCATATTTAAAGGCCAAGAATAACAATGTTTAGCTCTTAAATTAAAGCTCTGTTATAAATTCTTTTGTACAACTTTTTATCCAATTAAGATAATAAATGTGTATACATTTTTCACATGTGGCTCATGATACAACTACTACTACTACTACTACTACTACTACTACTACTACTACTACTACTACTAATTCATAATTAACATGACACTATACACACAATCACTCACTCATTCACACCTAGGGACAATTTAGTCACCTGTATGCATGTTTTTGTGTAAACATGAGGAAATTCATGGCGACTCTGTGATAATATTTACATGTGATAATGTATTGTTTTCTCACTGTATTATGAATCTTAAACAAATTGAAAGAAAATACGTCACAATAGAAATAGTAGTATCTGGAGTAGTATTTTTACGTCACGCATGTAATGTTACGTCATATAACACATGAACACGTGATACACATGTGCGTATTCAACGGGTCAAAGGACTTTTATTTTGCATGCTCGTAATCCGGAAGCGTTTATTCTGTGCTACATTTTCAAAATAGCTTATAATAGCGATGAGTTTTAATTGCTAGTTATTTAACAAAAAACAAAAAAATGGCTTCTACAAAAGAATTATTACAGATGGACCTGTACGGTTTACTCGGAGTCGAAGGAAGAGCGACAGAGAAAGAGGTGCAGTAAAAAAGTCCCAGATGATTATTAAGACTCGTGGTAGTGAGTAGAGCTAGCGGTGTCCTGACCGGCTGGTGTTTGTGATGGACGTGATGTGGGGAATAAAATGACTTAAACACCGTTACAGTGAATTAATAAATCAACATTAAAGACCAAACATTGTGTTAGTTGGCTGTCGTGTTAGCTTTCGACTCTTACGGTCTGTCAGTGGTCTTGAGTCATGTGGCTGACAGGTTGCTCTGTCATATCGTCCTTTATTTACATTTGTTTTCAAACATGACAAATATTAAATATCATTTAAATGGACCAGGAAGCAAGGCTGTGCATCTTTTTTTTTAAATAGTGAATATTTATTACTTTTATACAATATATCATCTATTACATCCTACAATTACATCCCACTCTCAAAAAAATAAAATAAAAGGCAGCAAACCGCACTTGGTCTATGTACAATAACTATGTACAGAAGATGTACATTTATAGTTATCATCAAAAGCACATTTAGCATATTGTTTTTCAACTTGTCTGCCTTTACAAATTTAAGGTTACGGTTTTGTTTATTGAATTTTAAGAACAGCTGAGATCCCTGTACATATATCTACTACTTAGAGCTTTAAAATGAAAGGTAATTATAACAGGTATATAGTATTATATTATAATATTATGTACATGTGATGTTATGAAGTGTAATGCTAATTTTTCTTTGTAGTACCTTGGCAAAAACAAACAGCTGAAGACCAACTGAGAACCTGCACAATTAATACAAATAGACTATATATAATATATATATATATATACACACACACTAAACATATAATAAAATACTGTAAAGAAATGTATTGTGTCCGGACCTGTGAATAATTTTATTAACATTCATTTTATACATTTTAATTAGTTTTTCATTTAGTTTTTTATTTATATTTAACTCCCACACAAACTAACACTTATTTACTTATTAGTTAAAAAAAACAAAAAACACCTTCTTATCAACAAGAAACACCTGTCAGTCACTTGTTCCAATATTTGTGATCACTTGAAAAATGAGTGGGTTTAAACTAAAAGTGCCATGTTTTTATATTTCTTTAGGCAGACTGAATGTTTTTTGTTAGGGCGGAGAGATTAAAAACCTTTCTACATTTCACACCATTACAGGTTTCAAAGTATATTAAAAACTTCATTGTGTTCAAAAGTGACAGCTGACAGATTTTCTCATATGTCAAGAATGACAGCCATGTTACTACAAAGAAAAGGTTTTCAGCTCTTATTTTGTAATTCCTTCTTCCTGCTGGTTTATTTCCTGTCTTTAGTGCCTACACACAGGTCGCAGGTAGACCCTTGCATGTCTCAGGTTACTAGTTTATAGGAAGATATCATGCTTACTAATAAAGAAGATGGTTCTGAAGTGCCTGTATGGTTGTGTTACCAGTGTGTAAGCTTTAAATTTAACTTCAGGCCTTGATAAAATCACGCTTGTATAATAGGGATGTATCATTTACACTTTTGGCTTTTTCAAGGACGAATGTGGTGCTGAGCTCATAGTAACTAACTAAAGCATCAGTGGTGGGATAGAGTTTGGCTTCAAGCACGTTTTATATCAGAACTGTGTTTTCCAGTAAAATACAGATCAGTGTTTGTTTAATGCTACGTCCACAGATGGCACCCTTGTACTAGTATAACTCCGACCAAGTGCTTGCGTGCCTGGCTCGTGATGAGAATGATGCAAAGCAGGGGCTCTAAAACACACTTCTGGCTGCAGTAAACCCATTCAATGACCTTTTAAGCTAAAAAGAGCATTCACTTTTTGAAGATCACGTCATCATAAAGAAAAGAGATTATTTAATAATAGATAAAGAACACATTGAAATTCTTTTCTTCACATATCCCAGCCTTGGAAGTTGGGGAGCAGTGAGTTAAGGGTGTTGCTCAACTGCACAACAGGGACAGCTTGACAATGGTGGGATTGAACCCTGATCCGCTAATCAACAACCCAGAGCCTTAACCACTTGTGCTACCAGTAAGAGAGTCAAATGCGTATATCTTTTAAATTTAAATGTGTAATGTATTGGGTTTAGTAGTCTGTGCTTGATCTCCATTTTTCTTTGTCATAGGATGATTAAGTTCAACCCTCTGCAGCGGACTCTTCTGGTGCTCGGAAATACTTTCTTAATTACTTGTTATATGCATTTATATAGTTATAAAGTGCCAGTTTTCTGGATACTACAAAGTCCTCTGGTTTAAAGAATCCATTGTCCTTATAACTTGTGCAATATCTTCATATACACCAATCAGACATAACATTAAAACCACTGACAGGTGAAGTGAATAACAGGGATTTGCTCGTTACCGTGGCACCTGTCATGTGGTGGGATAGATTAGGAGTCGATGAGGAAGGAAAATGGGGAAAGGTAAAGAGCTAGTGACTTTGACAAAGGCCAGATTGTGATGTTGAATGACCTGATCAGAGCATCTCCAGAACATATCCATGTCATGTGAGGTGTTCCTGGTATGTAGCGGTTAGTACCTAGCAAAAGTTGTTAAACAACGGATAACCAGTGAATTACATGGTGACTCTGCATGTGAGTCCAATTCTCACTGATGTGCATGGGAAGCGAAGGCAAGCCCGTCTGGTTCAATCTCACAGAAGAGCAGAAGGCTGGATAGAGGACACTTGAACCATGAGGCAGTGGAAGAAGGTGGCTTGGTCCGATGAATCACGTTTTCTTTTACACAATGTGACCAGCCAGATGTTTGTGCATGTGAAATCACCAGAATGCTCTACATTATTACTTTGAGATGATACTTTACATAACATTTACCTAGTAGACAAACTACATCTCTTTATGCCACACTGAAAATCTTGTTCAGGAATGGTTTAGGGAGGCATGGTGGCTTAGTGGTTAGCACGTTCGCCTTACACCTCCAGGGTCGGGGTTCGATTCCCACCTCCGCCTTGTGTGTGTGGAGTTTGCATGTTCTCCCTGTGCCTCGGGGGTTTCCTCTGGGTACTCCGGTTTCCTCCCCCGGTCCAAAGACAAGCATGGTAGTTTGATTGGCATCTCTGGAAAATTGTCCGTAGTGTGTGAGTGAATGAGAGTGTGTGTGTGCCCTGCGATGGGTTGGCACTCCGTCCAGGGTGTATCCTGCCTCAATGCCCGATGACGCCTGAGATAGGCACAGGCTCCCCGTGACCCGAGAAGTTCAGATAAGCAGTAGAACGTGAATGAATGAATGGTTTAAGGAACATTGGCTGAAAGACTTGGCCTCCAGATTCCCCTGATCTCAGTTTGATAACGGGTGTGTGGGATGTTCTGGACAAACAAGTCAGATCCATGGAGTCCCCACATTGCATCTTATAGGACTTAAAGGATCTGTCGCTAATACCTTGGTGCTGGACACAGCACACCCTCAGAGGGTTCATGGAGTCCAGGCCTTGATGGGTCAGAGCTTTTTTGTGGCATATTGGGGGACCTACACAATATTAGGCAGTTGGAATTAATGTTATGGCTGAATGAATAGAATGTACTTTCAGAACACTGACTCTGTTTGTTATGCAATGGTCTGTACAATGGAAAGGAGATTGCTAACCATGTGGCAGCAGCACAATGCATAAAACCATGCAGGTCAAGAGCTTCAGGTAAAGGGAAGAGAGTTCAGATTGTTTTGAGCTGCCAGGTTACAGTAACACGTACAATGTCTTTACATCTGTGGGGAGCAGAATAGTTTCTCACCATGCACAAAACCTCCAACCTTTCAGGTGGATGAGCTGAAACAGCAGAAGATGACCTCGAGTTCCCTATAACAAGAATCTGAGTTTATCATGAGCACAAACTCACCCAAACTGGACAGACAGACCATGCACTCTTTTTCTAGTTTGTAGAGATGCTTTTCTGCTCACCACAGATGTAAACAGAGATATTTGAGATACTATAGATTTCCTGTTAGCTCAGAACAGTCTAATCTTTCTCCTCCGATCTCTCTCATCATCAAGGTGTTTCAGTCTGCCGACCCTCGAAACACAGGATACGTTCTGCTTTCTGTAAATTCACCATTCTGTATAAACTCCAGAGACTGTTGTGTGTGTAGAAAATCCTAGAATATCAGCAGTTTCTGACATACTCAAGCCAGCCCATCTGGTACCTACAACCATTCTGATGTTTGATGTGAACAATAAATGTATCTGCATATTAGGCATTGTGCTGATGCCAGATGTACAAGAGTATTTGGCAAACAAGTCGGTGTGAATTAGATGTTCTGTATGACTAATGTATGACAACATGTATATTGCAACCAGCACTTTTCAGAGCTGTGCTGTTCTAAAAGATTCATCAAAACCATTTGACTGTGCTATAAGTGCTCTTAGCCTGAATTGCACCATTTTTTTATATTCAGTATGGACCAGTACCTTTTTATGGTTATTTCAAAATACTATTACGATATATTTTTATTTCAATAGTGACGAGGAATATGGTGCAAGATGACCGTGCCTCTCGGCTGACGTTATTAGAGATCATCCACTGGTAATGTAAGCTTGTTTATCAGTACAAGAGCTAACCTGGACTCATACTGAAGTAACCAAATTCCAAATTCTTGTCTATAACTATATGAAGAGGGGGCACGGTGGCTTAGTGGTTAGCATGTTCGCCTCACACCTCCAGGGTTGGGGGTTCGATTCCTGCCTCCGCCTTGTGTGTGTGGAGTTTGCATGTTCTCCCCATGCCTCGGGGTTTCCTCCGGGTACTCGGGTTTCCTCCCCCGGTCCAAAGACATGCATGGTAGGTTGATTGGCATCTCTGGATAATTGTCCGTAGTGTGTGAGTGAATGAGAGTGTGTGTGTGCCCTGCGATGGGTTGGCACTCCGTCCAGGGTGTATCCTGCCTAGATGCCCGATGACACCTGACCCGAGAAGTTCGGATAAGCAGTAGAAAATGAATGAATGAATGAACTACATGAAGAATCAGTGCATTTGGTCCAAGTCGAATACATTTACGTTTATTCCATCTTCTTTTCATTCGAGCAGCATGTCAATCCTTCAAAGCGCTCAGAAGCAGACAGAAAATGAAATTAGCCCTCCTGTCTTACAGGTTTTAATTTGCACCCAGGGTAAAACCTATCAGCTGCACTCTTTTTGAACCCTATCTAAAAAGCCAGAGAACGCAAACTCAGATATGGATCATACCTCATGGGAAAAGCTGTATTTTCCCGCAGCTAATTTGGTGGATTAGAGGCACGGTGAAGATTGCAAGCATAAAATGTTCGGTTAGATAATGATGTTTAGTTTTGGAAAGCCAACCAACTGAACCATGAGTTGTTGGATTATTAGGATAAAGACACATGTAGGTATGTTGTTGCCAGATTTGCTGTGTGGTGGTCTTAGCTCTCCAACATGGCTTTTTTTCCTTACAGAAAGTTGCACTGC
Organism: Tachysurus fulvidraco; assembly: GCF_022655615.1. Taxonomy (NCBI): domain Eukaryota; kingdom Metazoa; phylum Chordata; class Actinopteri; order Siluriformes; family Bagridae; genus Tachysurus; species Tachysurus fulvidraco. Next base: position 5,906,139 of record NC_062529.1, read on the forward strand.
TACAAATTATAAAAAAAAGGACTATCATGATGTACAGTAATAAGCACGCATGCTCACTTCTGATCATTGTTTGTTTTTAGATTAGAGTGATGGTCACAGAGATGTTCACACGTCCTGTCAGTGGACGAAAATTTGTTCAGTAGGATACTAACTGATGGCAAATCCGATATGTGCATCTCTATTATCATAAAGTTTTTTTAAACACAATTCTCTTTTTCAAAACTCTTCATATAGCTGTGCCAAAGCTCCATTTGTCTCAATCTAAACAAGAGAAAATGTTTCTTTCTTTTTTGCTTTGTGGTCAGATTGGATTGTTTTGTCTTAGGATAATCTTGTCGTGTTTTTGTTTGATTTGTAGAGCTGTGCATCATTTGTCCATCGTGCTTAATTGACGAACCTATCTGAACCTTAGTGTTTCTCTGAGACCCACTTTCCTTTACTGATTTTGTTCTTTTTAGTTAACTTTGCCCTCCTTGTCCCTAGCAGTTAAATCGGTTTAATTAAAAGCATATCATCATTAACATTAATGTCACAAACGATTGGATAATATGTGCAGTCTAAATGGTTTAAAACTATTGGAGGTTTTAGTCGCTGTTTTTGAGTGTACATATGTATATGTGCATGTGTATACATGTGTGAGAGTGCATATGTATGTGTGTGTGTGTGTGTGTGTGTGTGTGTGTGTGTGTGTGTATGTATATGTGCATGTGTATGCATGTGTGAGAGTGCATATGTGTGTGTGTGTGTACATATGTATATGTGCATGTGTATGCATGTGTGAGAGTGCATATGTGTGTGTGTGTGTACATATGTATATGTGCATGTGTATGCATGTGTGAGAGTGCATATGTGTGTGTGTGTGTGTGTGTGTGTGTGTGTGTGTGTGTGTACATATGTGTATGTGCATGTGTATGCATGTGTGAGAGTGCATATGTATGTGTGTGTGTACATATGTGTATGTGCATGTGTATGCATGTGTGAGGGTGTGTGTGTATGTGTGTGTACATATGTATATGTGCATGTGTGTGCATATGTGTGTGTGTACATATCTATATGTGCATGTGTGTGCATATGTGTGTGTACATATGTATATGTGCATGTGTGTGCATATCTGTGTGTGTGTACATGTGTATATGTGCATGTGTGTGCATATGTGTGTGTGTACATATGTATATGTGCATGTGTGTGCATATGTGTGTGTGTGTGTACATATGCATATGTGTGTGTGTACATATGTATATGTGCATGTGTGTGCATATGTGTGTGTGTGTACATATGTATATGTGCATGTGTATGCATGTGTGAGAGTGCGTGTGTGTGTGTGTACACATGTACATGTGCATGTGTATGCATATGTGAGAGTGCGTGTGTGTGTACACATGTACATGTGTATGCATGTGTATGCATGTGTGAGAGTGTGCGTGTGCGTGTGCGTGTGTGTGTGTGTGTGTACTTATGTATATGTGCATGTGTATGCATGTGTGAGAGTGCGTGTGTGTGTGTGTATACACATGTACATGTGCATGTGTATGCATATGTGAGAGTCCGTGTGTGTGTACACATGTACATGTGCATGTGTATGCATGTGTATGCATGTGTGAGAGTGTGCGTGTGCGTGTGTGTGTGTGTGTGTGTGTGTGTACATATGTATATGTGCGTGTGTGTGTACTTATGTATATATGCATGTGTGAGAGTGCGTGTGTGTGTACATATGTGTGCATGTGTGTGCATATGTGTGTGTGTGTGTGTTTACATACTGTATGTATATGTGCATGTGTGTGCATATGTGTGTGTGTGTGTTTACATACTGTATGTATATGTGCATGTGTGTGCATATGTGTGTGTGTGTGTTTACATATGTATATGTGCATGTGTATGCATGTGTCAGAGTGCATATGTATATGTGTGTGTGCGTGTGTACATATGTATATATGCATGTGTGAGAGTGCATATGTATGTGCGTGTACATATGTATATGTGCATGTGTATGCATGTGTGAGAGTGCATGTGTAGTGTACATATGTGTATGTGCATGTGTATGCATGTGAGAGTGCATACGTGTGTGTGTGTGTGTACATATGTATATGTGCATGTGTGTGCATATGTGTGTTTGTGTGTGTGTACATATGTATATGTGCATGTGTATGCATGTGTGAGTGCGTGTGTGTGTGTGTGTGTACATATGTATATGTGCATGTATGTGCATATGTGTGTGTGTGTACATATGCATATGTGTGTGTGTGTACATATGCATATGTGTGTGTGTGTACATGTGTGTGTGTGTACATATGTATATGTGCATGTGTATGCATGTGTGAGAGTGTGCGTGTGTGTGTACTTATGTATATATGCATGTGTGAGAGTGTGTGTGAGTACATATGTGTGCATGTGTGTGCATATGTGTGTGTGTGTGTGTGTGTGTTTACATACTGTATGTATATGTGCATGTGTGTGCATATGTGTGTGTGTGTTTACATATGTATATGTGCATGTGTATGCATGTGTGAGAGTGCATATGTATGTGTGTGTGTGTGTACATATGTATATATGCATGTGTGAGAGTGCATATGTATGTGTGTGTGTGTGCGTGTGTACATATGTATATATGCATGTGTGAGAGTGCATATGTATGTGTGTGTACATATGTATAAGTGCATGTGTATGCATGTGTGAGAGTGCATGTGTAGTGTACATATGTGTATGTGCATGTGTATGCATGTGTGAGAGTGCATACATGTGTGTGTGTGTGTGTACATATGTATATGTGCATGTGTGTGCATATGTGTTTGTGTGTGTGTACATATGTATATGTGCATGTGTATGCATGTGTGAGAGTGCATGTGTGTGTGTGTGTGTGTGTGTGTACATGTGTGTGTGTGTACATATGTATATGTGCATGTGTACGCATGTGTGAGAGTGTGTGTGTGTACATATGTATATGTGCATGTGTACGCATGTGTGAGTGTGTGTGCACATATGTATATGTGCATGTGTACGCATGTGTGAGAGTGTGTGTGTGTGTGTACATATGTATATGTGCATGTGTGAGAGTTTGTGTGTGTGTACATATGTATATGTGTGTGTGTGTGTGTGTACATATGTATATGTGCATGTGTGTGTGTGTGTGTGTGTGTGTGTGTGTGTGTGTGTACATATGTATATGTGCGTGTGTGTGTGCGTGTGTGTGTGTGTGTGTGTGTGTGTGTGTGTGTGTTATCATAGAAGTAAAATATAGAAATATGAATTTTAGCCTTGCGGGGACATTTGGCTGGTGTCACATGAAGAAATAATGTTTACTTTGAAAATCTGCAGCTTTTATTCAAAAAGCTTTCCTTTGGGCTACTGGAGTTAAGCTTATTGACTTTCTGGTAAAATATGATGTAGATAAAAATAACATTAATTAGCTGCATTAATAATTACAACAATGCAAGGTTTTCCCAAGTGCAGTAGGACCAACATGCGTGTGTGAGTGTAATAATGTGGTTTTCTGGTCAAACCCCCTTTAGTTTGCATCCTTTGATGTTAAATATGAAGTGTATAAAACACTCTGTAGTAACATTCAGTTGGCTCGTGCCATTCTAAACTTTTGGTGAACCGTTATCACCACCTTTTTTTTTTTAAATTTCCAGAATATTTCATATTGTGTTTTCTTGGGACTGTCACCCCTTTCCGTGATTCCTCCCCCTTATACGTTTTAGTTCTGCACTGTTCTTTGCCAGTAACGGCATGAATAACAATAGAGTCTGAAATTTTATCATGAACTCCTTTGCCAAGAAGCATACAGTGGCTTGGACAGATCTCAAGAAAAGCAGTCTCTTAGTTTTCTGAAACCTAGTAAGACATGAACATACTATTCGGATTCAGAGGATGTGGAGTGAAAGTTGGGTTTCTTGCAGGAGAATAATTGGTGGTGTTATGTCTGAATCACGAATACTACAGCATACTTTGCTAACCGCAGCGGTGGCCTGCAAAATGATTTTTTTTAAATTGAATTATCTTTTTTTTTTTAGATCAAGAAAGCATACAGACAGAAAGCTTTATCCTGCCATCCAGACAAGAACCCAGATAATCCCAAGGCTGGTGAGTTGGTTTCACATCTATACATATGTTCAGTGGCTATTTAATAGGAACAGCTATACACCTGCTTATTCATCCAATTATTCATCAGTTCCCAGTACATCATGTGGTAGTAGTGCAACAAGCCAAGATCTTCACATCAACCTTCAGAGCTCGCTGGTGACTTATAGCGTCTCTTTTCTTTTGTTGCACAAACCTGCACTTTAAGCGTTAATGTGTTTGCTCTCTGGCCCAACAGTGGCTGTCTGGTTCTCGTGGGATCAGAACCACTACTTAGTTTATGTACATTTTAAACAGAAATGCCTTTGTAGCAGGAAGTTTAGATTTAACAGGAAGTTTATGTTTCTGTAGTATCGTACTGTTTATTGGAACATTCAGCCGTACCATTTTAGCGATGTGCTTTTCTTGCCGGTAACAGCATGACTAGGAAGGACTTAAAATCTTAGCATGATCTCATTTCCCATGATGGAGTGTCATGTTCATGGGAGAAAAGGTTTGGATACATTCTACAGACACATGGCAGCAGGCTATATCGTGCTTTGAGGCTATATTGTGTAGAGATTACGTCTTTGACGATGATATTAGAAATGTGCTAAAATCTGTATGTTACTAATGTAATAAATGTAATGTAAACATCTCCGACACAGTGAAGAAATGTCATAGCGCCAAATTATCTTATTTCTGCCACTATGGCATTTCTGTGCTGTGTCAGAGATGTTACCTCTAATATGGTTCTCTGCGTTTAACCCATCCAAAGTGCACACACACAGCAGTGAACAAACACACACACACACACACACACACACACACACACACACACACACACACACACACACACACACACACACACACACACACACACACACGGAGCAGTAAAGAAACTTTAAAGCCTCTTAAACGTCTTTCTCACTACTTCTAAGACTTTTTGACCTTAAGAGCTCTTTTCAGGGTTAAGATGCTTTATGAATAACTTTTGTCTTTATTAGGATCTTCTTTTTAATCTCAAGGGGAAATGCCCACATTTCATTAAGTTTCTTAGAATTTTGGAATTAGGAGCAACTCTTTGCACTAAGAATTGTCATTTATGCGGGCCCTGAAATTTTTGCTCTAAAATCAACTGTTATTTTTAGCTGTACTTTAATCTCAGTACCTTGAATAAAGCCTCAATTCTGGCTGAGGAAAAGCAGCTCTAAAGCATGATGCTGCCATCACCATGCTTCAATGTGAGTGTGGTGTACTTTTTCTGATGTGCTTTTCACTGTTGTAAATAGATTATTAGATTACGCTAAACCAAATATTGTAATAAGTGCAAATATTGTAATATAATAAGATTATTAATCCAATTTCTAAGGAGCAAAATAATTTGCCAATAAAAAAAGAGTATGAAAAATGGCTAGGAAAACTTGGTGAAATAAACGTTATTTTGTTTTACATTTACATACATTTACATTTACAGCATTTGGCAGACGCCCTTATCCAGAGCGACGTACATAAGTGCTTAAATCTCTAACATTGAATACATTAATGCTGGTTCACTAGGTTACATACTTAAGATACCGTGAGTTTAAAACATTTGTTCAAAGTTACAATGAAAAAGTGTCAAAGGTTTTTTTTTTCTTTTAAATGCAAAAGATAAGGAAAGAAGTGCTAGTTGAAATGTTTCCTGAATAAGTAGGTCTTCAACCGCCGCTTGAAAATAGCCAGTGACTCAGCTGTCCGGACCTCTAGGGGAAGTTCATTCCACCACCTTGGTGCCAGAACAGAGAAGAGTCTTGTAGTATACTTGCCTCTTACCCTGAGAGATGGTGGAACCAGTCGTGCAGTGCTGGTAGATCGGAGGTTACGGGGTACAGTGCGAGGAATGATGAGGGCTTTGAGGTAAGAGGGAGCTGGTCCATTTTTGGCTTTGTAGGCCAGCATCAGTGTTTTGAATCGGATGCGTGCAGCTACCGGAAGCCAGTGGAGGGATCGCAGCAGCGGGGTGGTATGCGAGAACTTTGGCAGGTTGAAAACAAGCCGGGCTCCTTATAATAAGAATTACTAGCTCAATATTTCTATAGTCTAGGAATTTCCATAAGATGTCTATAGGTCACTGAGAGCAGAAATATCCAGTCTTTAAATGTGAAGACAAAGTGAGAAATGGAAAGTAAGGATTTGTTCGGGACCATCTTTAATTGTTCCGATGCTGCTCCTTTTACTGATTGTTTACTGTGTTATCAACACAATCACTACTGGATTTATATATATTGGTCGGATGATAACCTGATAAATGGAAGAATAATGAAGAGTTGATATTAGCTGATGCATCTGGTAAACAGTCCGTGTGGTGCTGTGATCCTGAAAGAAGCTGAGTGAACAATCCATAGGGGCTTTGGATCGTTCAAGCTCTAGGTTACTGATCACGGGGTCACAGGTTCAAGCCCCAGCCCCCCCCACCGGCAAGCTGCCACTGTTGACCCTGCACTCTGACCTGCACTTCCTAACAATCTGATATGTGTGAAGAAAATAATTTCACTGTACTGTAATTCTGCGCTTCTTCTTTTACATTTGTTAACTTGGGAAATGTTTTAATCTAAAGGTGACCTGAACTGATGAGTGTTGGGAACCGAGTAACGCTGAAAGCTTGGCAGTACCGGTATTGAAACTCTTAACTATTACAGTACACTACGAGCTAGAAAACGGTTAAGCAACCCAAAATGCGAATCTACGTTTAATCAATTACAACAGAGGACGTGTGGCTCTTTCAAAAGCCTTGGGTTTTCTGCATTGTGCTATTGTAAAGCATATGGAGCCATTCCATCATGTTTAGTTTGAGTTAATCCTGTCTTTAACCCAGGCATCATACTCACAAAGCCCAGTGGCTAATGCGGTTAGTGGTTCAGACAAATCCAGGCAGTTCCCCTTATATTCCTGCACCACGGGTCTCTAGGGACAGTCCCGAGAACAAAACTCAACAGGCCTGGAATTGTAATTCAGTGTTCGAAAACGTGAATCTGCACCTTGGACAAGGAAGCTGTGCGGCATGGTTTCGATTGAGGCTCGTGCGGTCTCTGGACGCCTCGGCTGAATCCTGATTAAGTCAGCAAACGAGGGGGTAATGGGGGTTCAGAGCCCAAAGAGTTGGGGCTGGCTTTCCCAGAAACGAAAACCGAGAAGTCTGCAGAGAATGCGGCCTCAGATGCATGTCATTTACGCTCTCACACAACAAGAGGAAGCCATGAAAGGGGCAGAAAAAGGGGGGGAGGCAAGGTTCTCTTCTGGACACTCCATGAACTGACTGTCAAAATTCACCTATGCAATATGACAGGGATGGTTGAGAGTAATATTTATGAAATGATTTTAATAATTTTTGTTAGATTATATTGTACTATTCTAATAGAATCCTGCCAGTCTCTTGGGTGTAGCTTGAAGGCCATGTTGGTGTGAAATATAGCACCTCACACATTGTTTGGCACAATTTGTCAACTGCATTTTCCTCATCCATTAATGGGGGTAAAATCACCACAGGACCACTGATGCTGCTGAGGGTGATGGATTATTCATAACAAAATATTGACACTGACATTTTAGTGGAGTGGGTAACTCATCCAAGCGTAGTATCTAACTATGTACTCATAATGTAGGTGTGTGGTAAAGTTAGGTTGATGCTAGAAGGTCTGGATTACGTAGTAGCTTTTATTGGCCAAGAACCGCCCAACAGTTGTCTGGCTGACATCTAAATAAACCAATCACAGTTTGTTTTGCTCAGCATTATGTTTAGGGCATGACATTGTAAAGTCCCAACAGACCAGTGTGCAACATAATTTTTGTACAAATTAATGAGTCTGTACCACAAACTTCATACAGTTTTTAAAATCCAGCATTTGGCTGATCCTCATATGCTCTCATTGATCTCGTATGTAAATATTTCCTTCTTCTAACACGGTGTAACAATGCCTTTGTCTTCAGGAGTACAGTTAAAAAAACGCAACACACACATTTCATTAAATTTCTGACATTTAGCAGACATCCTTATCCAGAGTGACTTACATTTTTATTTCAAGCAACTGAGGGTTAAGGGCCTTGCTCAAGGGCCCAGCATTGGCAGCTCGGTGGACCTGGGATTCGAACTGATCAGTAGTCGAACACTTTAACCACTGAGTTACAACATCCCATTGTGTTAAAGCTAAACAATCAGATGATGACTTTGATACTCCTGAGTTGCTTCCAATTTTGCATGTTGTATGCATCAGATGTTCAGCCACTGGTTTATGGGTGTAAACCTCTGACGCTGTTCATTAGTTCACTAGGATGGCTGAAGACAGGTGATGTCTCTTCAGTGTCCTCAAGAAGAACAGGCACTGGTATGCTTTCTTGACCAATCTGGAGGTGTTAGAGTTCCAGGGCAGGTCCTCTGAGATGTGGGTCCACAGGAACTTGAAGCTGGAGACACGTTCAACCGGCAACTCATTGATGTGGATGGGGGGTGTGCATGCCTGCTCCCTCCTTCCTGAAGTCCATGATGAGCTCCTTTGCTTTGCCGGTGTTATGGAGCAGGTTGTTTTCGGCACACCACACAGCCAGATGCTGTACCTCTTCCCTGTAAGCTGTCTCATGGTTGTTGGTGATGAGGCCAATCACTATGGTGTCGTCAGCAACTTGATTATGGAATTAGATCCATGCACAGGCCTGCTGTCATGAGTGAAGAGGGAATAGAGGAATAGGCTCAGCACACATCCCTGTGGAACACCTGTGCTAAGGGTCATGGTGGCAGAGCGGATGTGGCCTGACCTGACATGCTGGGGTCTGTTGATCAGAAAGTCAATAATCCAGTGACAGAGAGAGGTGTTGATGCCTAGATCCCCAAGTTTGGTGCTTAGCTCGGAAGGGATGATGGTATAAACGCTGAGCTAACGTCCACAAAGAGCATTTGTGCATATGTATTATTAATGTCCAGATGTATTATTATTGTCCGTAGTATGTGCTTCTATTGCTCAGGTAAGCAAACCGATGTGGGTCGAACGTGGATGGGAGTGTGCCAGGATCAGTTGCTCAAAGCACTTCATGGTAATGGGTGTGAGTGCTACTGGGCGGTAGTCGTTCAGGCACATCGGGTTGGAGTGATTTTAAGACGTTAACCTCACATTTCATTGTCTTATGTGTACATTGTGAAATGATGTGGTGTAAAAGCTAGATGCTTAGTAACAGATCTCATCATAACTCAAACAGCTGTGTGTTGAATAAACAGTAGTCACACCATAGTGTCAAACGGCGATGGAAATACTGTCAATTGGAGTGTAATTCTTTCTTTTTTTTACAGTGATGCTCAGAAAAGTATCTCCAGGAGAAACTCTCAGGAGTGTCTCAGGAGTCTTAAAACTGTGTCTTTATGTGGCAACATAAATTGTCACTAATATAAAAGCACCTGATAAGCTCTTATTTACAGTGGTGATGCTCTGTATTTATACAGTCATGGTTGTTGATGGCATAATTATGTAAATAAAAATGTTTAGAATGTACAGTGTGAAATGTTGGATTATAAATAACCAGGATTATCCATGTCGGTCCCTTTGTATTCATTCCTACTTACAGACCAGGTTCAGTCAGTTATAACATACACACGATGAACTGTGTGGTCGAATTGTATCTAATACACTGGCTACAGCTTTTGGGAATTCAGTATAAATTTTGAAACAGTGAAATAAATTGAACATTGAAGTATATAAAAGAGTAATATTTCTGTATGCATTTTTGATGTTGCAAGCAAATCACTCACATACAATTCATTCACATTACAATGTCATTAAGCATGATATTAAATTATAAATGCTGAAATATAATAATAATTAATAATTTATAAAGTAGATAAGCCTTGCTTCCAGTTCATGAAGATGTCACAGTCTGAACTGTCTGAACTCGGACATGATTAAAATAAGAGACGGGTTGTTGATGACTAATGATTTTAAAAGGGCACATTGTAAAATATTAAAATAAAGCATATAACTGGCAATTTGGCAGAAGTATTTGGTCATTGAAAGGAAAGATACCTTCAAAAAAAACTTTCCATCCATCCATCCATCCATCCATCCATCCATCCATCCATCCATCCATCCATCCATCCATCCATCCATCCATCCAATCATCTATCCATGCATCCATTCATTCATCCATCCATTTTCTGTACTGCTTATACTTCAGAAGGTCCTAAGCAGAGAGCCTTGAGGTTATCCCAATAGACTCTGGAAACCCAGATCCCAACCCTCTCGACCCCAAACCTACCCACACACACACACACACACACACACACACACAATTTAGAGATATCAGTCTCTATTTTTTCATTTCTCCAAATACTACATCAGCATATACATATATGGTCAAAATGACAATAAAAAGCTTCTTGACTTGATTAAAGAGCAGTAAACAGTAATAAACTTAATAAAGTCAACATTAGTAGACTCAGGTGTAATTTGTGCAGTTGTGTAAGGAAATTAGTTTTACTGAACAGCTTGAAAAATCTGCTTCAGTTCTTCTGGATCTTCAGGGATCTCAATGTGTTTTTTTCCCTTTCTTTTTTCTTGAGTGGTCTGTTATGTAATATATTGTTTTCTTAACTGACATAAAACATTTTTTCCCAGTAACCTTTCATTTTTGTTTGAAAAGTTGTGTTGGATCCCTACAATGTTTTTGTACTGACTGAGGAATGCAGTAATAAAATAAACATCTATCTAACATCTATTTAACAAATTCTGTACTAAAAAAATAAGGGCTCTGAGTTGTTTTCACAGTACAGTATATTTATCTAAAAACATGCAGATATGTGAATTTTGCTGTTTTTCATCAACGTTAATCGGCCGTGGTCTTAAATATGATCATTTAATATGATGGTGATTTATTCTCCAAAATATTTACTTAACGCTGTGCTATAATTCTAGGACAATGAAGTCTAATGATAGTAAAAACATGTATTCGTCATTCGTCATAAACGTATATTTATGTCCCATAACTGCACTGCCTCAGCAATGTTCATGCTGGTTACAGGTTTGTTTTCGCATCCACAAACTGATTAAAAAAAGCAAGAGTAATAATCACCAGCTGGGGAACATCTCTCATTTTATTAGCGTTATTGTAATTATGATGGGAGGCCATACGACATGATGAGAAAGGTGAAGCCTAACACAAGTGAATGTTCTCAACATTTTAACGAAATCTTGCTAATCTGCTAGATATCTCTAAAGGTCATTGACCAGCTAATATTTTGGAAAATGACCGATTCTAGCTGTTATAACATCAGCGAACGGTTTTACAGACGTTCTCTAGTCACGCCGGAAGAAAAAACGGCGCATTATGAAGCGTCTGGTGCATGGCGCAACAATCCTAATCCGAGTTAAAACAGAGGAGAGGTTTCAGTATAAATAACAAGATGCAGCTCATTCAGGACATGAGCTCATTCAGGAAGTTCACAAAATAACCTGCTCAGAAGTAGTACAATTTTCTTTTGCCACAATTCAGTAGAAAGTCCTTCTTAATTTCTTCATAACAATAGATAGATGCTTATGATTGGGGGATTTAATGATGTGCGTGCTCCGTCACTTATTAGTGAGAAACAGAAAGGCACTCATGCCAGAAGCGAGTCCTTAAAGTTCTGAAGGAGTGTAGGGTCTGCAATGGAGGAAGGGGCGTTTGGGGGAGGTTTGTGTGGAACCCCTTTCTTGTCAGCTCCTCCACAGGGCTTAATAAGAGCTGCGGCAGGGGGCCTCCAGGTTTACGTGAGAAAAGCGGCAGGCCATCATTAGAGGAAACGGCTTTCGTGAGACTGAGCGCTCTCTTTTAATGCTGCAAATGTGGGTTAACACGAGCCACTCGCAAATTGCCAACCCGATCATTATAATTATTTAAGATCCCTCATTTAGCTGTGAACATGCACGTGTGAACCGTGGTCCAGTTACCATTCTCACCACACAGAATGTTTCCATTTATGTCTTTTTTTCCCTTTTTTTCAGAACTCTCTCTCTCTCTCTCTCTCTCTCTCTCTCTCTCTCTCTCTCTCTCTCTCTCTCTCTGTCTCTCTCTCTGTCTCTCTCTCTCTTCTCTCCCTTGTTTTTATTATTTATTTATTTATATTTTTGCTTTCCACCAGGGTAACCGTCAGTCAAACATATGTTTTGAATGGTGATTTCATGGTTTTGTCTTTCGTGCGAAGAAGACACACAGGCACAACTGTCCTTAAACCTAACCGTAAACTAAGCCTGGGTTTAATTGTACTTGATTGTTCATTGTTGTCTGTCGTACACAGCTGAGCTCTTCCACCAGCTCTCCCAGGCCCTCGAGGTGCTGACTGATGCAGCGGCACGGGTAAGAAAATTGTCTAAACAACATGAAATGAACTACTGCGCATCCAGCACTCACACTAACACTTACACAAGGCAGCATTATATACCTTGTGCCGATAGGGACTCACGCATTACTAGTCAAGAGGTTACCTTTCAAAGTGGATCTTATACCAATAATTGAAAACAGTTCTGTTATGAGAGAGTTCTGCTTCAAAAGGCATGAAAATTACCTGAAAATCAAACCAAGAGTTTTCTGCTTTTATTTTTTTTAATGCAAATTTGTTGTCGTTTGCGCCATGAATGTATTCTGTCCAGGCGGCCTATGACAAGATCTGTGCTGCAAAGAAGCAAGCAGAGGAGAGAAACAACAGACTAGATGACAAGAGGAAAAAGATCAAATTAGGTGACAAACATCTCAGCGTTCTTCACCTTCAGCCTAAATCTCATTATCTGCCAAATTACAATTAGCCGAGAGTCCCTTTACAGAGCTCGATGACCTTCTCTGCTGTTTCAATGCTTTCTGTTGTGTTTAATCGGCTTTACATGCTTTTTTCTCTTTTCGTATGTTGGTCTGCAGACTTAGAGGCTCGTGAACGACAAGCAGAGGCAGAAGTGCAGAAAACAGAGGAATTCAAAAACACCCGAACGTTAGAAGAAGAAGTAAGTTTTGGGATAAAAAAAAATGAAGGTCTAAAATATCAGAGATTTACACACACACACACACACACACACACACACACACACACACACACACACACACACACACACACACACACACACAGTTCAAACCTGTATACTTCTAAGCACTATTTTGTATAAAATATTTTTTCTTTCTTCTTCTTCTTCTTCTTTTTTTTTTTTTTGCAAATTCTTTTTATTGGTAGGATGTGTGAGTCACATAACTGTCAACAGTAGAGTAATCTTCTTTCCATTTTTTTTTTAGATACAACAGACAGACAATGACAAAAACAACAACAACAAAAATCTCCCACCGTGAATCCTGGCCCATTTAAATTGAACGTAATCAACAAAACAACCTACAACAAAAGCAACTAGTTCGACAGACCCTTAAGGCCTGTTATGAAAAAAAACTTGCCAGTGTTACCTCTAATTGTATATTTAAAGAAATGTTTTTTTACCATTTTGAATCTTTACACTTGTAAAATCTGCTCCAGTCCTACAGCACGTCCCCTCCTTAAATAATCATAACTAGAGCTATAATACTTCTATAATGCTTATATAAGGATAAAAGTGCCATCAATATCATCGTTTTATAAATAGATTTACTGGATTACGTATACAACTTATACGTCACGGCACATGACGTGTTTCACGCAAGAATTATGTGGCGCTTTGATATGACGGCATCTCCATGACATAAACGTATCGGCGTAATCGACGGCTCAAATAGAACTCCTGCCAAATTGCCTACATAGTAGTGTCATTGTTCAAGTAACGAATGAATTCTTTCTTTCATTAGCTCTGATACTGTTTAAAATCATTAGAATGGAATGAGACTAATGCCTCCTGTTTTTCCTAATAACAAAGCTGCTTTCGAGCAAATGGAGTAAGTCACTGCTGTAGATCAGTGTAGCTAATTCCCATTAAAATGTCCCTGCATCTACTAAACAAAAGAAATCAGTTACCGGGTTTCTTTCTCTACTCATCTTAATTCTCAATTCAGTCTCTGTGTGTCAGCTTGATCCTTTTATTCTCCCAATGGCCGAACGAAAACCATTGCTTCCACACGGTATCCGCTGTTCACTTACTAATCGTTTACGAACACTAACCGTGGTTAAACTGCAGAATAATTTGCCTTATACTCATAAAGGGGAATAATGAATGAAATTTTTCACATGCCAGCGGAGTGAATTTTTTTTTATCCGTTCTCCCTGGCTGGAGTATGGTTATGGTTTGAATTTAGATATGTGGAAGCCTAATTTGTTGACAGACAGTAGGTGGCGGTGTTCCGTATTAAGAGACTCGGTTTAGGGTTACTGCAGTTCATATGGTTTCGCATAGTACATAGTGCACTGCGGTTTTGGTCAGATTTGAAGAAATTCCTATAGCACTGAGTGTGCGTTGATGTGTTATGTAAGCATGATTTGTGTGCTGGTGCATGCTAACATGGCATATGTCTGCAGTAAACTATGATTGTTGACTGGATTCTGTCTCGTGTGTGTGTGTGTGTGTGTGTGTGTGTGCCTGTGCAGATTGCCCGCTTGAGAGAAGAGGGCTCCAGACAGCTGCAAGAAGAGCAGAGACTGATTCGAGAGCAGATCCAGAAAGAGAGGGAGTGGAGGCTCAATGCTCACTCCACACATGCAGGTACTTACGTGCTATTATTACTTGGAGCTTATACAATATTCAACTCACATGCAAAACATTTCGTTCACATGCTATCGATAAACCAAAGCAATTTACCATTTTGTAAAAATTGCATATAACTGCGTTATTATGTTGTTGTTATTTTTTTATCATCTCGATACAAAGCCTATGATACAAATGTTGCACCATAAAAAGTGTTATCTGATTAATAAAATCATTCGTTTAGTAAACTAAGGGTATCGAAAGTAAACCTGAGCAGGATGACAGAATTAAAAGCAAACGTTAGATGAAGTGGGAGATGAAGTGTATGTGCGTATGTGTGCACTCACACTTCCATAAACCACACTCTGGTCGTAACATAAATGATCATTGGACGGTGATAAGAATTGTTCTTGAACAGCGACACTGGATTATTTCACCGTCTCTCTCCAACCCCACTTCCATTTTTTTTTTCTCTCGACAGATTTTTCACCAGTGCAGCAAGACAACAGAAAGGTCACCCCTAAATTAAAGGTGCTTTTTTCACTGTTTATGTATTGGATCTTTTTTGCTGCAAATGAACATTCATTACTTTATGGTAATAACAGATTTCAAACTTGCGAGAGCCAGGAAAAGTGCTCTTGTCTATGTCTATACACATGTTACATAGGATGAATCCTGGTGCGGTGGATGGCGTTAAACATGAGGTCCTGCAAAAATAAAAAATAAAACAAACAAACAAACAAAAAAAACAAATAAGGCAAGAACATTTAAAACAGTTCATATGAAACCAAACTTTCTTAAACAGGCTGTTTATGACCCTGTAACCCTTTTCTATTTTTTCTCAAATCCTGGCAGATCCTAGGAAGAATTATATCTACGTAAAATAAGCTCTATTCTGTTGCCTTTGGAAAGGCTTCTGCTTGTCTTATTAGTGGACACAGTTCAGTGTTAGCTAATGGATTGGTGTTATTAATCACATCAGTACACTTCTTACTGCTCCCAACTCTAATGAATTAAGTAAGTGATATGTACAGTATATGCGCCAGAGGTAAATAATGGGTCAAGCGCTATTGGATTACATTTCTTTTGCACTAAATATACTTTTCAGATATCTTTAACACTCTGAGACTCTCTGTCTGAGAAAGGAAAGCTTTACCTTTTATAGCCATTGAGTTATTTCTTTATGATTCTTTCTGTAAGAGGAATGACTTGTTTTCCTTTAAGGAGTCACTCACAGGTTATTTCACAGTACATCACCGCTGCTTAAAGTTTATTTAAACAAACTGCCTAGAATGTCAACACTTACTGTGGATATGAAAAAAAGTCTACACACCCCTGTTAAAGTTGCCTAGAGAATTTTCATCTTGGTCTCATCTAACATGCTAAAGCCATGGTACTCAGAGGAATACAATAGAATTTCCAAAACATTACTAAGTACAATGGAAGACCGTGAAGGCCATCATCACCATGTGGCGAAAATGAGGCATTATAGTCACAGGGGATGTGGTAGCCTAGTGGTTAAGGTGTTTGACTACCAATCGGAAGTCATTTGTCACCATTGGGCCCCTGATGAAGGCTCTTGATCCGCAATTGCTCAGCTGTATGAAATGTAAGTCGCTCTGGATAAGGGCGTCTGCCAAGTGCTGTAAATAAACTGAAATGAAATTAAATGAAATAATGACATCACCAAGAACAGGACATCCCTCTGAATGAAATGAAATGACAAAAAAGAAAACTTATCGGAGAGGTTACACCAACATTAAAAAAGCTGCAGGAATATCTGGCATGTGCCGGTTACTTCCTGCGTGTGAGATCCATCACTTCCTGCATGTGAGAGGCGTTCTTCACATACGTTAGGATGTCTAAGCGGAGCCCTTTCTCACAAAAAATACATCCAAGTCCACCTAAATGCTCCCAAACCATGTTGCAAAATGTTTTATGGATTGATGAAGCCAAAGCTTAATTCTAGAAGATTCGTTTTTGTGTGAGATCAAGACAATTTATCTTCCAAAGAACAAAATATACGTGAGGAAGCATTGTGATCATGCTATGGAGCTGCTTTTCTACAGCTGAGACTGGAGCTCTAGTCATGATGGTGGAAATACTGGATAGCTAGACAGCTGAAAATGAAGAAATAAATTCACCTTCCAGCACGACAAGAACCTAAAGCACCCAAGATCCCATTACAATTTATAGATGTGGACTATTTTGTAAAATGAAATAAGATTGCCAAATAAACAGGTGCTATATGTCTAAGACTTCTGACTCATAGACTCAAAAGGATTTGAGTGCTGTATTACCTTTATTTTAAAGTCAAGTCAAGTCACCTTTATTGTCACATGACTTGACTTGAAAATAAAGGTAATACTGCACTCAAATCCTTTTGAGTCTCTCTCGATTTTCTCTCTCCTCACTATTTTTTTTTGTAATCTTTACAAAAATCATACCAAGATTTTACATATTCTTTTTTTACTTACGTATACCTTCAGTATGTAGACTTTTTTCTATTTACTGTATATTGTAAACGTTATATATATTATATATACTGTATGGATCCAGTGCACGAATCCTTACGTGTCTTCCTCGGTTTGCATGGGACCTTCACCGGTTTGAGCCTTTTTCTGGTGTGTTGCAGGCAATTCTGTTGAAACCCATCATTCACCACAGCTTAGAAAAAACGAGCTTAAAAACCCAGAGCCCAACCATCTCGCGTGAGGTAGTGTTATTTTTCGTGTAAGGGCGTTTGCTTTTGTTCTGGAAAGGAAAAAAAATATTGCTCTTATTTGTAGCTATATGGTTGGGTTGTCTGAAATGTACCGAAGACGTTGCCAGAGAATCCCAGCATGTGACTATGAAAAATGCTTGGAGTGTTCAACCTGGAAAATGTCCTCCTTTCAAAATTGGAGCATCATTTAAAGTCTGTTGCCTATTTTTTTTTCTTTTTTTCTTTTTGAATAGGAATAGTTTATAAAGAAAAGAGAAGAACACTCATAACCACATAACCAAGTGATTCCCAGACTCAGATTCTTGATGAATGAAATGAAATGGAAGCAGTTGCAAATGCTCCAGTGATTCATGAGGAGAAATGACAGCTTGTGAAAGCATGGAAGCTCCGTGCTACAAGTGTATCCATATAAACAGTAGAGCACTTTTCAAGCTATCTCTAACGGCTGATTAAGTAGAAGCATGAAAACTCTGAGCTGGAGGTTAATGTTAGCATGTAAAACAGAGTCGCCACAAGCACTCTGAAATGACCCGTTCACATTCATATACTCCACCACAGTTACTAGCATGACACTCTATAAAGGATTTCTCCAGCTGCTATCCACACTTCCTTTAAAAAAAAAATTCTCACTGGCACCACTAACATCTGTAAATGAGTCTGGTGACTGTTAGCGCATCATTAAAATATCTAGTGGTTAGCAGGTGAGTCACTGCTGTGCATACCCCAGGCTCCCATGTTAGTTTAATCAATCCCTTCCTTTCTCTTCATTATAAAATGAGAGATACAGTTTATTGTACATTCTAGGGCCTGTTGAGCTTCAGGTCTAATTAAAAAGTCTGATTTCTGCTTCTTGACCTTCATGTTCTTGTTCTACATTTATCACTGTGGGGCATCAATCCCAATTCCAGCAGATTTTTAATGACAGCTACAATAACCTCCTTACCCTGAGCTATTATGAATAAATAGCTGTTGTTTAGTTTTTGTTTCGTGTTTGTGATTTCGTGGATTTATTCACAGTGTATTTATTTATTTGCTCTGTAATTATATGTTAAATGACATTTGAAGCAACAGCTTTACATCTCTCCGTCTCTCTCTCTCTCTCTCTCTCTCTGTCTTTTTCAGCTGAAGTGGAAGTGTAAAAAAGATGACGACACCAATGGAGGTTATTCTCAAGAAGTTCTCCAAGGCCTCCTTCAGAAGGTGACAAACTGATTTGTCTCTAAATCCGACACATTTGCGTAAGAAAAGAACATTATCGGTTTATCTCTATACAATTCCCCTTTGCATGCAGTTTGTTTGGATTGCCGCAGCATATTTTAACAAGTGTGAGAAAGCCTCCTCACACACGAACAAGCTGTTTCTCTTCCTAATGAGCGAGGTCTGGTGTCCAGCGCCCCAGGTTTTCAGGCCTGCATGACATCAACTGTTTAAATACTTTTACTTCTCCCTCTTATGCAAGTGCCATTAAATTTTTTGTAGCAGCGAAAAGTGCCGAGGGCACTGCGAGTGCCCTCTTAAAGAGCTGCACGCCACTCTCACTTAGCCGTCTTTGCTGGTATGTTTAGTGCTGTCATGGGAGTTTCTGGGAAATGTGCTCTTCTCATGCAACACAGCAGCATGTGTACCACCCTGGTGAAGCACGAAACTGACTTGGAGACCTTCTGGCAGAGATGCTGGTTTGTTAGCATTCCGGATCATACTGATTACTTCACGTTAATTTAAACCCCCTCAATTCTCCCCAAAATTCTCCTCTTATTTCAATGGAGCAACATCTGAAAAATTCAGCAAGATCCCAGATTACAGATGATTACTTTTCTTTTATATCTTTGATAGAAGTCACAATCCAAGGCTGTCCTGAAGGATTGTTAGAACTCGGGAAGCAAAAGGAATTAAGTAATGAGTTTTGATAGGATGGCAGCCAGGTATTCCTGGCAAATAGGTGATGGACTCTAGTCTTTATTTGGCAAGGGTCTATGTATGTTTTGGAACTGGACATTATAGCTACAGTCAAACTAGAACCCCCAGAAAGAAAGAAAAAAACTCTGGAAAAGTTACATATATGAAAGATGAATCCTTTGGGAGTCATCTCCTTTGTCACTGTTGGCAAGTTTCTGGTCCTTAGTGTCCAATTGCGTTCCTGACTTCCCGTTTCCCAGCGAAGGAACATCGATTCCCAGCAGGCTTACATTCTCAGAAACCATTCCTCCTTACTCAACAAAATGTCTCTGGTAATAACTCAATAAGCTCTTGTCCATGACAGGTGACCTGTTGATGAAGCACTGTTTGAGTGCTTGTTCTTTCCTTCAGCTACGATTAGTGGAGCCTCCTTAATGACTTTAAGTGAACATGGACTTCAGACAAAGCTAATATTCCATCCAAACCCATTTTTTACTCCTTTCTGAAGGTCAGAGGTTATTAAGCGGAACCAAGCCAAACCTCCCATTACTCCCCAGTGTAAATCTTACTGGCAGGCCTCGGGAGCCGAGCCATGTTCATTTCAGCCCCCGCATCCAACACAACGCAGAACCATTAGCAGAAAGCCAAATGGTTCCATAAGTGGTAAAGATAACTCAACTCATTCTCAGAAGATGGACCGTTACCATTTTACAATTTTCTCATGGACAGAACACGAATAGGTTGTGCTATCGCAATGGTATACAGTTAAAACATGTAAGCTCTGATATGGATGGTTTTTTTGTTTTTTTTACTGTTCGCCTTAAACCAATCTACCCCTTAGAACCTTTCACAATTTAAAGCTACCTTGATTGATGTGAAGTTGATATGTTGATATGTTATGTTGATTTCTTTATCTCTCCGCAGTATGGTGACATATTAAACATTGTAATATCCGGCAAGAAGAAAGGCAGCGCAGTGATCGAGTTTGCCACTGTAAGAGCAGCGGTGAGTACTTACAGACTGACTCGTAATTCCAGAAATATTCTGCACCGGCAATTCTGGGTTATCTTGTTTCACCAATTCCACTGCTTATACTTTACCAGGGGTTATTTTTAATCCTGGATATTCATCATCTGTCCTTTCACACTGTACATTCCTAAACCCTGGCTTAACCTTCTCATTTACATATTTGCACCGTCAACAACCATAGTGGGATAAATACAGCACATGATTGTCTTGCACTTCAGTGAGGGAAGTAAAGCACAGGCTTGGTGTCCTACATCCGATCAGGTTTTTTTTTTATGTTTCATAAAAAGTAAAAAAGAACAATTTTTTTACTACTAGTGTAGTTGACCAGGCCTTCACTGGCATCCAATATCTGCAAATTTTTCAGTTTCTTGAATTTCCCTCTCACTAGGGCAATCACTTTCAGTATTGTACCGTCTGGCACTACCGCGTCATTTTTGTTAAGTGTTGTTACTTCCTGTTTGCCTTTACATACGATATGAGGCACAGAGGTACTGTTCAATTCCTTGTTGGGTGTCCGTTGCTAAGAATCAAGCCGTAACTTTCTAACACCACAACGTTTTATGATGTATACATTTGACACTGTAATGCAAGGTTAAGGCCATAAAAGTGGTGATAATCCTCATGTAATGTAAGGTTCCATAATCCCGGGTAAAATGCGGTTAAAGAACTCTTCTAAATTACAATTCAATGTTTACATATTCATTGTAAATTGGATAAATAGCAAAAAAAAAAAACCCTGTACTGTACATTACATACTTAGTCTTAGAAAACTGAAATCTTTTTACACATGTTCCAGTGCGAGTTACTTCACTGTGCCTTGCAAAGTAAATTGTTGCTTAACAGCAAAGCTTTGTTAGAGAGATTTATTGTTAGCTACCCACTTATATCATCATTAATATTAATTGCGTAATCCCAGGGTTTATTTGAAACTTCTACCAAAGGCCCTTACGCACATTTGTGTGCCCGAAGGTGACATTTATGCCTTTATAGATTTATAGTTTGTGTGTATATATATTGTGTGTGTGTGTGTGTGAGATTCTGTAAAGGAGCAGTCTAACATGTTTAATGGAGTCCAGAGTTGTACTTATTGTCAGGATCTGTCTGGCTGCATGCTGGCTCTTGGACTGTTGTGGGCTCTGCCTGCTTGTGTGGTTGCTTCCCCAGAGATCATGGCAGCCATGCTTCAAGAACAGACTCTTTGTGTGTGGTGTTTTATGGTCCCAGGGCAGACTGGAGGCCTGGGGCTAGTTCAAGTTCAACACAGACACACACGCACTATGTAAAATGCACATAGAGATGAAATCACTGTACAGTGACTTTCACAGTGATAACAATACAGACTATTGGGTTTTTCCTTTAGCTTGTACTAACTTTGACTGTCATTTTACTCTATGTTGCTTTTTCTTTTTTTTTAAATGTATATTTTAAGATTTAAAAGGAAGACTCTACCTTTCAACACACTAGATATGATCCTTAGAATATATTTCGGAATATTTCTCAGTGATTTTTGGCACTTTAGGACACATACAATGACATATGATAGTGTAAGTACAATTGTCTCCTTCTGAGATCACAAACCCCACAACCAGACATCATGAAAAATTTTGTTTTTGGCAGTGACGCAAGATGGCAGCTTTGTACGGCAAGCCTTGAGGTACTTCTGGCATAACGAAACACAAAACAGACTCTGTGTTCACATTGCACAAAGCAAAAGGACCAGAAAATGGCCCGTACTCAGACAACCTCGAGAAGTAGCCTCAGTACGGTTCGTGTGTGGGTCCTTTTGGGTGGGTGAAGCTGGATTAAAAGATAACATGCATCAATCAATTATAAATGAACAAAAAAGGTAGATTAATAACTCAACTCAACACACCCAGAGATGATGAAAAATGAAAGAAGGATAATATCTTATTATATAAAGATACAAATTCGATTAATAGTATATATAGCAAGAAGTTAAGTCAGAGATTTGACCTTGTTCTCAGTGGTTCCAATTTTAAACTTACACTCTCGCTAATTATCTGGTTGCGTGAGTGATTATGATGTCAAAATAAAAGCCTTCAGTTATCTCATATTCAAAATGAACACAAATGAAAGTAAAATAAAGTAAACAACATATTAAAAATAGTATACCTGAATCCATACAGGGGTCTGAAATCATTTAGCGTTCACATCTACACGCTATATATCCACAAAGAGTACAGATGAGGAGGTGAGAGAGCTGGACGTACTAAAGGAGTGAAGAGTATTGTGAGTAATATAGAAAACTATTAACCACGGTGAAAATAGACCAACGTGTATATAAAAGACGAAATAAAGAACAAGCAATTTAACTCAGAATTTCATTACAATTAAATACTGGACACCATCGAAGACCACATTGATTACAAAGATAAATATACAAGACGTTCATTTTTCTTTTAACTGCTCGGAGATTCCTGGATTTGGTGCTAAGAAGGAAGTAGAGGATTTTGTAAAGACGATAGAGTCCAATATATGCACATTTCATAGAGATTTAAATATGTACTTGTGTTTGTCATAAAATGTTAGGGGACTCATGTCCAGATCTGGAAACTTTGTGCCATGCTGAGATAGCATTTTATTCCTCTTCCAACTACGTCTGAACATTGAAATCTCATTCAAAAAACAAAGCTGTTAAGGAGACTAACATTTTGTATTCATTTCCTACTCCTATACAGGAACTGGCATGTAAAAATGAGTGTGGTTTGAAAGGAAACCCTTTAAAAATCACATGGCTGGAGGGACAACCTGAGAGCGCTGCTCCAACGGCGGCCGATAACTCTACAGCTGGAGTGTTTACTTCATCACAGGTATAGTGACTACCACAGTCCTTGTATGTTTCTATTCTTTTTTCTCCTGAAATATTAGCCCTGCTTCCATATGCTCCATAGATGCTTACCATTATAAAAAAACAAACAAACAAAAAAAAACAGCAGGTTTGACCTCCAATCCAAATAACATGTTCCTACTTTTTGAAGAGAAATATGTAAACGCTTGACATTCTATATTCGCATCAGTGGGTAAATATGTTTGCCGCACTCGCGTGCTCGTTGTGGGGCTTCCAGACAATGTGTTTAGAGAAATGGGGTTTGGGTTTGTTTCCTTTGGAAGGCACTCTCTGTGCACGTCTAGCAGTTTTGGCGGCCCCCTGGGCTGTCCCTCATTAAGGCCTGACCCAGCAGGCGGAACGTGAGAAGCACAGGACCAGCTAGCTGTATATGTAATGGACGACTGGCACGAGAGGCTGCTTTACTCTGACCCCCCTCAAGGGAAGAGTTAACCCTAAACATTCCGCTTTGCTCCCTGCTCATAAAGTACCTCTATCCATCATTTACATTTTTTCACTATTCATTCCTCTTGACTTATCTCTGCGTATTGCTAAAGCAGTGATGAAACGACTTCCTGTTCCCGAAACACATTTTGGAATGTGTCACAGCGTCTGATTAAAAATATCATTTAGCTCTGGATTTTCTCATCATTTCATTTTTTGGAAGAATATTCACTATTGTTGTTATGATAACAATATCGAAAGCCTATTACCTCATCATTGCTGTTCCCAGGCGCTACTAAAGAAAAACATTGTTATAATGTAGAAATTTTCATGCTAGTCTGCAGTTATGGAGGTGAACATTACTAATGCTGTCAAGCATCTGGGTCAAGGTTACTCTTGACAGTCTTGGAGGATTGCCGGCGCTGCTGCATATCCCGCAATGCCTGTGTTCCCTCGCCTCCTCACGCCAGCTGTAATTGTAGAGGTTTTGAGATGTTTTTTTTTTTTTTAACCTCATGAATTTCCCATTAGTGCACAGAGACCTTGGCATATTTTTTTTAGCCCTTTTGCTGCTATTTTCTGGATTTGGTAACAAAGTTTGTAATCATTTGTGGAAGGTAAGAAGCTATTTATTCATTTTTATTATTAAAATGAAATAAGACAGGTATAGGCAGAACTAAACTTTAATATGGATATGTCTATTCTGTTACTTCTAATCTGTACACTTTGCAATACTAATTTGCAAATGTTGACGATATCCCAGAGCTACTTTTTAATTTATTTCCACTAACATTGATGATCTACAATTCTAAAGTTTCTTGAGTATAATTGATGGAAAAGCAGTGATTCAATACTGTACAAGGCTTGCTTTTCACAGCCGGTTACGTACTGCTTTATAAAATACGCCAAGTCTACTTCATTAGATGCCGATGTGTTGCTATTAGACATGACATATGTACCTAATAAATTTTTATGAGTGGTTTTCCTACACTACAGTGACTCGCAACAACAAAGCAGCAGGAGATCATTCATTTTCAGTGACTTAAACTGACATGAGCCACGATTGTTGGTGACCACGTGTGGGTGTGTCCGGCGACCTGACCGAGTTGAGGAAAGTTTAACTTTATGTAAATATAGAGCGAATTGGTGCATTGACTACCAACAGGAGTAGAGATAGTTGCTTCTCCTTCATCTCGTATCTCCCTCCAGAAGGTTTTATTCTAGCACAGGAAAACTGCCAAGTAGGATGCTAGTTGTGCCATCCAATGATAAATGCTATTACTATGTAAAGCAGTAGTAAGGACCCCTGACTGGAGATCTGCATCGATAAAATCACTGTACGTGTGATCGAAGCTTTATGCTTTCAGATGGCCAGAGAATTTTTCTAGCATTAATGAAGGGTTATTTTCATTCTTGCTCTTGATGCATTGTTTTGCTCTTTTCAACACAGAGCCTTTAATCTTTAGTAGCATGCTAGTGTCAATACTTTTGGAATGAGTATTCACAGTGTCATATGATTAATAGTGTATGTAGAAACTAAAGTTTTATTTTTTAATCTTTACTACGTTGCGGGGGAAAAAAATCCCACTGAAAGAATTCATTCATTGATAAATCATCTCACTATGTCTCTCACTGCTATAAGTTTTAACTTGGAACATTTGGATCTTTTTTTCTTTTCTGTCAGACGTATTATAGTTCCCACCAGACACAACATTAAACAGATGTGTCTACTACGCTCACTTTTCCTTTTTTCCAGCTGTATCTATAAGCCATGACTGAAAGAAGTACATTATTCTGCTGATATATTTGTCCAGTTTGGGACATGTTTTGGAAGCACTAGTTAGGGCCAGGTTTCCTAGACAGTCATCTAATAGGAATCGGGTTTCTGAGAAACATCTTGTGTAGTAGCTCAGATGTCGATTTTAGCACAAGTTAAAGACATAATCTATTACTGAGATTTGTTCCTCTGACGTAGCGATCCTTCGTGGTCGTAATGTTAAAATATTGCGCAAACTCTGTTATCAGAATCAAGGTACATCAGATTCATACTTTTGTCACAACTAACCTCATCCTAAATGGTCTCAGGTTCCGAAGAGATTATTTACTCAGAGAAAAAAAAAAAAACAACAACAGTGAAATGATGTTGCATGCTTGCGGGAGCATTGTTGCAGGCAACCGCAGTTACAACAAGGAAAGGAATGTCTTGGTTATCAAAACAATATTTTAGGCAAGGTTTTGTGTAGAATCAAAGAAAGAAGTGTATATTTTCATTGAGATGGCAGGTTTCTGGTATTAGGGTGATAGCAGACTGGAATTTGGAAAGGAAAATGGTACCAGATGTTGTCTGGGTATTGGGCAGACGTCTGGCTTGTTCTGCAGCCCCAAGGTAATTTGTCTTCTAATTGTTGTCCCTTTTTTCTTACATCAGCCATGTAAGACTTGACTGCTTGGGCAAGTTCACAATCAGTTTTTTTTTTTTTTTAAATTAATTAATTTTGTTCCTTGAACTTCTATTACATTTTATGGGCATAATTTCACTGCTATATCTGATTTTTCTTTAGCCAATTCCCATATTATGGTTCTAAGCTTTCATAATATTCAGTATTGCTCTATAAATGCCTTTAAACCAAGACATCATTCTAAGCCAAGACATCATTCTAAGTATAGCATAGGAAGAACATTTCCTCCTCTATGTAGTGCTTTTTTCTCTAGTCCGTGGTTGTAACAATGAATTACAGTAAAACAGCCTATCTGCTGACTTTAGAGTGTACCATGCAACATGCAGTACATGATTACTGTAGACCGTTTGATCTCAGTCACATATTAGTTTTGATGAAATAGAAAAAATCTACTGATAATATATAAAATCACTACTTTCCTGTGTGATTACAAACGGGGTAAATTTTTATTAAATATGTGTCAGATGTTGGTGGCTTAGTGGTTAGCATGTTCGCCTCACACATCCAGGGTTGCAGGTTTGATTCCCGCCTTCGCCTTGTGTGTGTGGAGTTTGCATGTTCTCCCCGTGCCTCGGGGGTTTCCTCCAGGTACTCCCGTTTCCTCCCCCGGTCCAAAGACATGCATGGTAGGTTGATTGGCATCTCTGGAAAATTGTCCGTAGTGTGTGAGTGAATGAGAGTGTGTGTGTGCCCTGCGATGGGTTGGCACTCCATCCAGGGTGTATCCTGCCTCGATGCCCGATGACACCTGAGATAGGCACAGGCTCCCTGTGACCCGATTAGTTTGGATAAGCGGTAGAAAATGAATGAATGAATGAATGAATGAATGAATGTGTCAGTTGTTACGTCACAGTGTTTGATTGATTTGTATGAATTGTTGCAGCGCAAATATTGAACATCAATTCACAACCAACGTTCATATCCTACCCGTGCTCCTGACTGTGTGTAAATGTACACAAAAGAAGACTAACTAATCTAAACATTGAATCGAGAGACGTCAAATTAAAAAATGGGCATGGCTTTACTGCACTTTAATACATGACGTATACTGTTCAGTTTAAATTGTTTCTTTTTATTACAGCCTTTATCAGACAGGCTTGTCCCAAACGACTTCCTCGTCACATCCTCATGTTAGTTCACCAGAACAGGGACAAAGAATCAAGAACATTTTTGAAAACCAGTCATTCTCTATTATGCTCATGTTGGAGGTTTGGGGGACAAAGTTAGGGAGGCCAGATTAAGATGGTTTGGACATGTTCAGAGGAGGGAGAAGGAGTATATTGGTAGGAGAATGTTGGACATGGAGCTGCCAGGCAGGAGGCAAAAAGGAAGGCCAAAGAGGGGGTATATGGATGTAATTAATGAGGATGCAGAAGATAGGGATAGGTGGAGAGAGATTATTCGTTGTGGCGACCCCTGAAGGGAAAAGCCGAAAGAAGAAGAAGAAGAGTCATTCTCTATTATTCGCACTCATTTTGAATCTGAAAAACACAAACCCATTATTTAAGAGAAATAAAACTAAGTATTAGTTTCATCATAATCATTCAGCTATAACAAAAGAAACAGCACTGGCTAAGCTGAAGACGGGCCGGTCTGCCTGCATGTAGCCATAACCCCTAAACAAATGCCTCAGCTGAAATGTAGCACATATTATTATTATTATTATTAGATTATTAAATAGGTCTATTGGCGTAGTAGTGAGTCAAAATAGTTTCCACTTCTGTTTTTCAGGCTTCACTCTAATTGTTTTGTGCTCAAAGCTGTTTTGGACACTTAAGTCTTATGGACTTTTTAAAGAGTCACTAGGTAGAAATGAGCTGTGCCGTGCACTTTCTCTGTAATTTGCTGGTGGCTTTATGATCATCATGCCTAAAATGTCTGTAAATCTGATAGAAGCTTGAAGTTTGGGTTAGTTCATGCAAATACTTTACTAAAAAATAATATTGAGTGTTAGTGAAAGAGAATTTATAGAAACATCATTATACTTAACTCACATGTTTACAGGGCCTAAATAACAACTGTGCGGTCCTTGCTAATTACAGTGATCCCTCGTTTATCGTGGTTAATGGGGACCGGAACCCCTTGCGATAGTTGAAAATCCGTAGTTTGACCTTTTCACTGATGGTCATCATCTTCCTCTTCCTCTTCCTCTTTGGCTCTCTAGAGGAATCTTTTGCAGGGGCACGGCGCTTAGGAGGCATTGTAAGGGCTTAAGGAAAAGTTAATTTCAAACACAATACGCGAGACACAGTTGACAGCGTGAACGAGAGTGGCGAGATACAACAAGGGAAGAAGCTGGGAGAGGATGCGATGATGCGCAGCCAATCAGCTCAGATCTCGTGCCGGGAACCAATCATATGCCTTGTCTGAGTGCCCGTGGGTATGTACAAAGCTTCTGAAAGAGTTTCTCTCTTTGTCTGGCATCCTGGGAAACCGATTACTGTACTAACCTCAGGTTCATCACATGGCATCGTGCACACCCACGTTTGCACGCTCATTTTCACCTAGGTTGGTCAAGCCACTTTATACACAATCTACAATAATGAGACTAAAGTGCAGTCTGTGCTATTGTCTTTGGTAGGATTACTGGGACTACTTTTCAAAAACACTGAAACACATTAAAACCTGCTGTTATTTTTTCATAACACACGAACAACATTTGCCAAAGATAGCTTTTTACCTTAGATAATCAAATGAGATTATCAATGTAAACTTGAAAATATGCCTAAAACTGATCTTATTGTGGAAATAGAAGAGGAGAAGTTTTTTATGTCATGTATGAGTTTTTTTTGTCATGTATCACAGGAAGGAAAGATAAAACTACACACAGATTTAGGGAACTAGACCTGAGACGGGAAATGTTACCTGTCCATCGTCATGCTGCATCGTCTAGTAAAGGACAATAATGTACAATACTGTCTTTGGTTCCATATAAAAATAAAGGCAATGGTGGCTCAAGCCGCTGAACAAGTCCCTTAACTCTCTGCTCCAGAGGTGCTGTATCATGGCTGACCATGCACCCTGACCCCATCATCTAAAAGTTGGGAGATGCGAAAGATGAATTTCACTGTGTTGTAATGTATATCATTCATTCATTCATTCATTTTCTACCGCTTTTATCCGAGCCTCTCGGGTCATGTATCATACATTTGTAATGTATATGCGATAAAATAAAGGCTTTTATTTAAATAATAATAATAACTGGTAAATTATGTATGTTTGAGTTACAGGTTTTCTCTTTAGTATGTCACTAATTGAAAGAACATTTTTTTCTGAACAGAAAGAAATGAATGAAATGACATTACATTGCACCATACAAAACTGATACAGATTTAAATACAACCACCTACTTCGTGTTTAAATCTGTCTACAGATGCAGATATTTGAAACACTAAGCAAATACAGATAGTGAGGTGGCAAAACACCCCTACTATTTCCTTCTTTATTACAGTACTTTGTAAGGAGCTTCAGTGTTAGTTTTTCCCCTCAACACTAATTCCCTCATTCAATTGGTGAAATCCTACGTCCTTGACACTAATGCCAGTAATAGACTCCTCAACCGTTATGCACACTTCTTTTGAGCGAATGGAGGTAAATTGCTATGCTTCTAAAAGTTTGGTCTAATACAATGTACGTAACTGCGGTTTATCAGCTATTGTAAGTAAGCTGAGCTCTTGATTGAGGAAGCTGGAAAAACATTGTAGGAATTCATTTTGTGAACCAATAAACATAGTCGTATTTGCCGTAAGGTTTTATTTCTCTTTAAGAAAGTGCAGATCATCACAATCCGATGGCACTTGTATATGTTGTATATTTATTAATTTAAAATTGTTTATTAATAAATGTCTGTTACTCCTATTTATCTGTAGCCTGCCTTTAAATGTACTGCCATTGTACACAATTTGTGTTGAAATTTATCAGCTAATTATAGACCAAAGTGTCAAGAGACATTTATTAATTGTTAATACAGAGTTTTAACTTAATAAATATAAAACCTCAGCGAGTGGTATCAGGGTTGTAAAGATCAGAGTGTTCTTAAGAAAAAAAAATACAGCAGTAAAAAGTGGTTTATCTCAATTTGCCATGCAGATGAAGAACTCAACCGACAATAAGCACTAAGTTTAGGATTATGGTTGAGATTCTGAAATATTTCATGGATGTTACGGAAAGAACAATCGGACCAACAGTTTTGTTGCACTGTTGCCCCCAGGATTTATTAGACTAAAACAATGAGTAATGTAAGGGAGTATGTTGCGCTTCACCATACTTTAGCTACTTGTTAAATGTGTTAGCTACAAAAAGAGCAAACTCCATTAAGTTGGCAAAAAGCTAATCATGTTATGTTATTAGTAACATTTGTTTACCGTATTTTCTGGACTATAAGCTGCAACTTTTTTCCTATGCTTTGAACCTTGCGGCTTAAACAATGACGCGGCTAGTATATGGATTTTTCTAGCTTTAAATTATTATTATATAAAAAAAAAACACATTCTGTGACGTGCTCAGACCAATGCTTTCATTAGGCCAATGAAATTGCCGAACGGGTTAAAGGGTCTCTGATGTTTGAGAAATGCTTCAGAAAATTGAGTCGGGACCACAAACAAAAAATCAAAACAAACGTGTAGCCAATGAGCAGAAAGGGGTGTGTCTTGTCAATATGCGGCAGAGTGTTCAGTGCGCATGTGTGACATTAGCAGAAAGCGGTTTTAATATTGACATGGAGGATAAAAACAAAGAAAGAAAGTGAAGAACGTCTTACGATAAGACAAGTAGGACGTGTTAATATAGGATCAGCTTTCCAGCGCTGGAGAGAACTGACGGAGCAGGAAGTTGGCCGCATATTCACAGATTGGAGTTTCCTGAGTCAATAACTCCTGAGCTAAACACTGTTACTACACAAAACGCGGTTGTAGCTGCCTCTCTACATTACTACGATAGAAAAGAGGTGTTATTTGTGTAGTAACAGCGTTTAGCTCAGGAGTTATTGACTCGGGAAACTCCAATCTGTGAATATGTGGCCGACTTCCTGCTCCTTCAGTTCTCTCCAGCGCTGGAAAGCTGATCCTATATTTACACGGGTCCTACTCAGTTTTCTGAAGCATTTCTCAAACATCGGAGATCCTACCTTTAACTCCGACACTGAAGTAGATGACTTCAGTGGTTTCAGTGCACAGGAGGAAGATAGTGAGTGACCAATGACTTTCTTCGTAGGCTACTGTTTACTGCTAATTTTTTTTTTTTGTTACAAGCCGTGTTTCGTTAAAGCCTATTTATTTTTGTGACAAGCCGTGTTTGCTGAAAGCCTGTGTAAAGTTAATTTGTTTCAGTGTACCTGTAGGCACCTGTGGCTTATAGACATGTGTGGCTTAAAAATCAGTGGGTGAGGCTTATATTCAGGTGTGCTCAATAGTCCGGAAATTACGATGCATATCTTATTGCCATAATCCAATAATTATCAGTTATTGTTGTCAAATTTCATTCATTCGCATGAATTCTGTTATTTATTGGCAAATTGTTAGTTACAAAGTCCCATGACACATACCTTAATGGCCTTAACCAGACTGAAATGGACTTTTTTTGTAAAAATGGGAATACTTTTGATACTGAAGGTAATATGAATTTTTTGAGACCTGAAATTGTATTGGACTTTATGTGATTAAATAGTATTAGCTGTTATATTTATGGCATTCTTATGTGATTTAAATGGAAATATTGAACAGTACTTCACCATGAAACACCACCTGCACTAAGACATGGCTACAGCACACTTCATACAGCAGGATATATTCATTCAAAGGTTTTACTTTGGCAGATTAATTTCGCTTTATTCGTACTGTAACTGTATCGAATCCCCGGCAGCTTCCAAGTTGAATGGATCTGCCATGCGTTTTCTTTTTCCTTTATCGAAACTACTTCAATCTGTGCTTAAATATTTATGTTTATCTGACACTTTCCATGTTCAGTCGTGGTGTTAGCTGTGTGTAAAATCAATAGATGAACAGCTGAATTAAACTGTGTGATGTATCTGTGAATTTGATTGGGATAAATTTAAACAGGTTTATTGAGTTCATTTGAATTCATCAATGTTGTACTTATTACAGTATAGGAAGCCACTCAGAAGTGCACCGTGTCTGAGACCCCTTGTTTAAGGTGTCACATGGATGCCATTTCCCATTGATGGGAGATTATAATGCAGTCTGTGCTATTGTTTTTGGTGGGATTACTTCTCTAAAACACCAAAACACATAAACCTGCATAAGTTTGTTATTGTTTCATAAACAACATTTGCTCAAGATCTTTTTAAAGTCTTTTATTTGGATATTCAAATCAAGATAATGGAAAATATAAAAATAAGCCTAAAACTGTTTCAGTCTTATTGTAGAAATACAGGATGAGGATGTCTTGTGCTTTACATCTTATATAATAGTAATAATTTTTTTTATGTATGATAAGTAAGTATGTGTTAAAAAGCTTCAGTTCTAGAGAAATTATATTATAATATTAAATATCCTAAAATCAGTTTTAAAAAACTATTAACTATCCATGTACAGTATTGTTACAAGTCTGATTCATAACAGTGCCAAAAGGACAGAAATATTAGTATAAAATTATATATGTCACATTAGCAGCCCCGTATTTAATATTTCTAACATGTGATTGTTAATTTTGGTTGTCCTGACTGTAGTCAAATACTGAACCCCAACGTGAATAACAAGCTTTGTTTATTATTGTCTATATTAGGGATGTCCTCAACACTCTGTATCTGGTATTCTTCCAGTGAGGTCAGGATGTCTACACACCGGTTTTCCATTAATACATAACTCATCACATGGCACAGTTTTTCCTTTACTGGTGGAGTTTATCCATAACCCGCAGTACGTCATCCAATATAGAGGGCCCCAGGTCTAGATTAAAAGTGAAAGTTGTGTCAAATTCATCTGGCTGGAATTCCTCAGGAGCAGTCTGTGTTGAAGCTTTACCTGAGCTGAGGCTCCCCCAGACAGGGCTTTTACTGATACAAGGCTCTTCTTGATTCAGTTCGTAAGCTTCTTCCTCTGCATCCTCAGTGTCCAGAAGCGGGAGAGAGTTACATTTTACACGTGTTTCAGTCAAAGGCTGGTATCGGAACCCCCAGTCATCGCTTTCCTGGCTCGGCTCTGTTTCGTTCATGAGGCGAGGAGGCTTTTGAGGAGGCATACAAGCCTGGAGCAGGTTCTGCTCACTCTGAGAGCTTTGCAGCAGCAACCTGCTGCCCTGCTTCAGGAAAGAGAGGTCTCCAAAGCTGTCTCTGTTTGCATCCGAGTCAACGTGGGTGAGGTGTCGGAAATCTGCCAGTGGAAGACTGATCATGTTCACGGACAGAGATTTCCTCTTTGACGATCTCCTTGGCCATCTTCCTGAAGGAGGCTTACCTTGTAATGTTGTCCTTAGGGGCATCCTGCTGAATTTGGTCAAACGCTAAAAACACTCGATGTAAGGGATCTTTATGGATAGCACATCAAGGAAAACTTTATTCTAAAAAAAAGACAAAATGAGTGAAGCAAAGAAAACGATTTAGCATAATCATGTAAGTCGACTTAGGCACATTTACCAAATGATGGCAATTATCAGAATCAGAAACAGAATCAGAATCAAGTTTATTAGCCAAGTGTGTTGACACAATGAATTTGATTCCAGCTGTTTGTGACTCTCAAAAGTACAGACATAAATAACACCATACTATACAAGACAAGATAATACAGACTATACAAGACAATGCAGATGTGATAAAATATAGACAGTATGAGTATTAAATATGAATACAGAATATATGACTGATCACTTATGTACATAAAGTGTGAGAAGTGCATGGTAGTGCAAATAACAATATTGAGCAATATGCTTTTGTGCAATATGCAGCAGCAGTAGTGTGTGTAACATATACGGATGAGTTCTGATAATGCGGTACTTTTAGATACGAAGCAGGGAATATAATTATAATGAGCTGTTAATCAGGGTGTTTGCCTGGGGAAAGAAACTGTTCCTGTGTCTGGCAGTTTTAGTAAACAAAGTTCTGTAGCACCTACCAGAAGGGAGTGTGTCCAGGGTGTGAAGGGTCAGTAGTGATTTTTCCTGCCCGGTTTCTGGTTCTTGTATCTTACAAGTCCTGGGGAGTGGACAGGAGGGCGCCAATTATTTTCTTCTGCTGTTTTTACTGTGCGTTGCAGTCTATTCCTGTTCTTTATCCTTATAAAGTTAGATGTGCTGTTCTAAAAAATTGGGTATGGATAGATAGCACTTTGCCTTAAACATGGTCTTGAGATTTGATAGGACTTTAGTCGTTGTTCTAATAAGTTCTAGAATTCAAAGTTCTAGAATAAGGAAATAAATAATGAATAAGTCTCTGTTATTTGGGATAATCTTCACCTTTTACTCTTAATCTTAAGTCATTCTTTTTAAGCCATTCTAATCGATTTGATATGATTTGAGTGTCAATGCTTAGGCCAATTACATGTCTTAATTTATAACAGATGCTAATTATCAGACCTTCAGATCAAATCAATCGCAATATGAATCAATTCCCATATACAGACATTATTTACAGTACAATCTTTTGTTCTGGAAGCTAGGAAATGTAATACTCTTTGCATCCAAGTCACAGGCAAATACTTTGCACTGGCTGGCCAGTCAACCTTGAGGGACCTGAGATTTTATGCACTAAAGACCTCCTGCAGATTCACACACTTCAGATCCGTTCTCGTGACTTAAAACACTCACTGCATAAATGTGTATAGTACTAGAAAAAAAAGTTTGCTTGGCCCATAAAGGTTTTATCGTCACTTTAGTAGCAGCGGGAGATGAGGGAACGTGGACATAACAGCATTCTTTTTCAACCATGTAAGAATGAGGGAGGGAGAGGAGTGGCCCATTTTAAGGAAGCTCTAGTGAGTTCATCTGCCAAGACAAAATTAACATGGGCCTGAACCAACAAAACTTTGCCAAGACACCCCACAACCCCTATGAAAATACACCTCCTGTTCCCGCTCATCCACTTCATTCCTGTAGCCTCTCATTATTCAGTTTTGAGAAATACTGGTTTATATTATGCACGTTCAGTGCTGCAGGGTTTACAGTCACTGTTTACAGCAGATAACTCATGCTGACCCTCATTTTGAGAGGGTTTCATGAGCTGGATCCTTTCCCCAACACCTACTCACACGTGATTGTCAGTTTACTAGGATGAGACACATACTTGAGGCATTTTGGATTAAATGATGGCTTCTTCACCTCTGAAGTTCGGAAAATCTGAGAATCCTGTTATTATTATGGCTAGCCTATATCAGTCATTTTTGTATTTTGAAAAGAAATATGAATGCTGTGTTATTATAAATATAGTCTATTGTTTCTGAAGTCACTTGGACATATGCCTGTTCTACCCACTGTATCCACGTCTAGAGTTATTTTTTTTAAAAATTTTTTTAGTGTTATACATATTACCCCATCAACAAAAAAAAAATCATAAAACTCTGTTCTTTCTGTAAACCACTTAGTTCAAGCTCAACAGTTTAAAAAAAATTAGCCCCTAAATCTATTAAGAGTATAAACACATTTTGTTACCTTGCATAGATTCTTCTACATCTTCTAGATCTTCTAGAATCTTTATCTTGGTCTAGAAATTTAACCTTGATAAAGACTCTCCCCAGTTCATAGTCCTTTCTAGCTTGCAAGTGCTAAGGTCCAACGTCAGGTATGACGGCTGATAGTATTGTGTTACAATTATGCAGGTGAGGTCTGAATAGAAGGCGTGTCTGTCAGGACAGGTGGAGTTATGTTTTAACACACACCGTGTCGGATTCTTTATAATCCTACAAATTATACCCTTCTCATAACCTTCCCGTTTTGCTACACTTAAAACTCCCTCGTTGCATTTGGCTGAGCTGAGTTAAGAAGACACCGAGTTAAATGATGATTAATGTCTGTGTCACTGTTCATCTTTGTTGTTTTTCTTCTTTTTTGTGTCTACTTTACTAAAGCTGTCTTTATCCCAAGTATTGGTAGCTCAAGGATGATTGAATAGGTATCCACACAAGTTTGGAGGAAAGGCTTTCATAATCTTGGACATGTATAGGCTGGCTGCAGTTGCGCAAGTGGCTTTTCCAAACACAAACCTGTTTCAGCTCCCACGCCTACGTACTGTTTATTCACATCACTGTGTCTTCTGTTTGTACTTTACTTTGCAGTGGATAAATGGCACGTATCACAGCAAGGGTAGTATGAAAGCTTTGATCCTAATGTTTGCTTTTATCATGATGTTTTCTGAATGTACGTTTTTCTAGGACATTGTCTGTCTGTCCAGTTAGAATATGCACCAATCAGCCAGAATATTAAAACCACTTACAGGTGAAGTGAGTAACACCGATTGTCTCATTACAATAACACCTGTCGTGGTGGCCTGGTCTGATGAATCATGTTATATTTTACGTCATGCAGATGTCTGTGTGCATGCGTGAGTGATGTTAACCTGGGAAGGAGATGGCACCAGGAGTCAGAGTCTAGACATTTTTTTTATTTTTTGTTTAAGCTGGATGCCTTTCCCAGCAAATCAGAGAATAACTAATGATAATAATAAATAAATGAATACGTTATTGGCCTGTATGGGCTTACAACCATACTAATGTGGCCCCAGGTGAATTTACAGTAGCAAATTGGATAAGGGCGTCTGCCAAATGCTGTAAATGTAAATTAGTACACTGTAGATATATAGAAAGGCTGACAGATATTTGACGTCACAAACAGTGTCAGTTAAAAAAAATACAAGAACAAACAAACATTTCTGCCAGAACAGCTTAGTGTGCCTTGGGCCAGTTTCTTGCAATGTGTTGTGAGGAACAGCATTTTATTTCACATGTATATTTCTGTCTAACTTTTCATTCGCTATCCCCTGAAGAACAGTTGCTTCTGTATTTCCTTATACATCACATTAAAACACAAGCATCACTGCTGGCTGGGCAGAATTTGATTGAGGTTTCTGTTATCTGTACCCCACTGATGAACCTGCTAACTCACATACTCCCTCATAGGGATGTAATGTTTCAATAAAGCCCAGTGAAAATAAGCAATGGTTCTTATTATGTGGAGAGCATGTTCCATCATCGGTATCGAGCCAGACATATCAGCTCCTCCAGTCAAACACTGCTTATGCTTCCGCTCAGTTTAATGACTCTGGGATGACCTGTGCCTGGAACAAGTACTGCATTGTTGAAAAGAGCAAAATGGTTCATATCAAGACAACTTGACAGGAAGTAGTCCTTCTGTTGGACACATGCTGTTCCAGGACATGCTCCAAGTTTTCTTGACCGGTGCCTTCTGGAGTGTGAAAGCTAAGATGTCTCAGTGATCATCTTTCTTTCTACAAGTTCTTTCATACTTGTGCAATAAATATTTACTCTTCCCTTGTCATTATCAAGAGAATCAAGTCTTTCTCCACAGATTCACTCTTGCAATTCAAGCAACATTCACCTGAACATTTTAACAGCTTTCATTCCACTTCCTGCACCCGTCTACACCGTCCCTTTGGGTCTTCACGCAAAAGGTTAACTAAGACATTGATGAATCTTAGTGATATCTGAAGTCTCTGTAACACAACAAGCTTGGTGTTTCATGAGAAGTAACGTTAGAACTGCTTTCATGTTCTACTTTGTATGTCTCTTGGCATAAGACTTGATTTTTCCGGCCTTTACTTATAAGGCGGATGGATTGTTGAGTGCGATTTTAGCCAAGTTCAGGCCATCGCTGGTTTCTCTAGTACTTGGTACAGCTTTTCCTCAAACCCTGAGATTTGTAATCCTAGTTGCTTGGGAAAAGTATTTCCAGATCTAACTTTGGGCAGGCTTTGTGTATTAAACTGGCTTATTTTGTGTGTGTATATACATTTGTGTGCTTCTTGTGGATTTGGTTCTAATGGTTTAGTCCATAAACACAAGATTAACAACAATTACTGCTTTGTCTACTTACTTATCTGTCTTTTCTGCAGATTTGTTCATTATCTTGCTTGAAGAGCAGCCTTGGATTTCTTTTGCCATCTCTAATATCATGGATTGTATAGTCTAATGGCATATTTGTCCAGGTGAATGTCAAATATATGAGTCTTTGCACAGTCTATAATTGGGAAGTAAAACTGAGAAATAACACCTGGCCCTTCAAAGCCTGAAGTGTGCCATATTTAACACAGTTCTTATATATATATCATTGCCAGGCATGTCAGTGTGAAATAAAGCAGAATTTATAGCCTTTATAAACTTACATATAGTCCTCAGAGTAGACAGCTGAAACTGTTTTTTTTTTTTACTTGACAGTGTGAATGCTTATATTTCTTGAGTGCAAGTTCATGCTACAATATCTGTGAAACTATTTTCATGCTTGTGGCTCTTGACAGAGAATTTTTTTCTCATCATTAGGTGACAATTCTTAATCTTGAGATTCGGGAGACGGAAGTAAACATGGCTTGGAAATGTTCTGTTCCAAGCAGGATTTGCTAATCAGATTTATAAAAGATTGTTGGCACGTTTTTGGACATTTCTCTTCATGCCAGCTAAAGTGCTGAACAGTAAATGCCTCCTAACTTGATGGCAAACACCACCTTCATTGTTTGTCTAGAAATCGAGATCTTCCTAGACATAATTTTGTATTGTTCACTGCTTACCCTTAATGTCCCCATGACTGAGGTTTGGTCTGGGATTGCCTCACCATACAATGCTGGAAATAGATCACTTTTTTATTCTTCTATTCAAGAGCAGTCTCCTGAGTATTACAAAAATGCATAGAGGAGAACCTCAGTTATGTAGTACTATGTGAAAGATTTGGGTCTATTTTAGAGTAGTAACTCACCAGCCGGCAGTGTAGTTATCCATACGTGATGATTAATAATGGATGATTGCATTCGCTTTTACTTTGAACGTCGACTCATGGGATTGACAACATATATTGTAGGGGTGCAGCTTTAGATACGTAGCAGAAATACGATCGAATAACGAGAAAATTAAGTCGTTATCACGACGAAACAAGACAGAAAAAATATAATAATGCATGGCCTCTTAGGACTTCCGTACAATACTGACTTAAATGACTTACATTTGCTGACTTAAATTTAACGTAAATAACTTGTATGTATATAATATATATTTCATTCATTCATTCATTTTTTACTGCTTAACCCGAACTTCTCGGGTCACGTGGAGCCTGTGCCTATCTCAGGCGTCATTGGGCATCGAGGCAGGATAGACCCTGGACGGAGTGCCAACCCATCGCAGGGCACACACACACTCTCATTCACTCACACACTCACACACTATGGACAATTTTTTTCCAGAGATGCCAATCGACCTACCATGCATGTCTTTGGAACCCCCTGAGGCACGGGGAGAACATGCAAACTCCACACACACAAGGCGGAGGCGGGAATCGAACCCCCAAGCCACTGTGCCCCCCTTAATATATATTTATATAATATAATGTATATAATATATAAAATATAACGCACAATAATAAATCTAAACAGCTCTGACTGTGAATTGTTATTCTTATTATAACTGAGGCTGTACTGATTTATTACTGAGCCTCTGCATGAAAACTGACATTGAAAAGTTGAAAAAGTCAGACTGGATTTTATTTATTATTATTATTTTTTAACCCGATCCTCTTTTGTATTTTATGCAGTGAATGTGTGATATGTCGAGAGACATGACACGTATCTAAAACACGACCTATTTTCTAAATTCTGTCGCATCACAGCCAACAGTTCTCTCAGGCACAGATCATTGTTTTCAGACAGTTTATGAAAATAATTTTTTTTTCCACATAAAAAATAATGAAATGTTGGGTCATCGAAAAGGAAAGCTTTAAAAAGAAAAAAGCTCTCCAATTTTTAAAACCATTGTTCCCATTATGAATGTGCTTGGACTTTGTTTATCATGTCTGATGCGTAGCTTGTTACTGTAGTTACTCTATATGTTCTTATTTTTATTTTTTATTATAGTTCTTGGAATTTAGTTCTTATTGCGCTGTTTTTGTCCTTTAGCTGCTCCCTGTTTTGGGGGGTCGCCACAGCGGATCATACGAGCCGCACATTTTGATTTGGCACAGGTTTTACGCCAGACGCCCTTCCTGACCCAACCCTAACATTTTATCTGGCCT
Source organism: Tachysurus fulvidraco (assembly GCF_022655615.1). NCBI lineage: Eukaryota > Metazoa > Chordata > Actinopteri > Siluriformes > Bagridae > Tachysurus > Tachysurus fulvidraco. The sequence goes on from NC_062529.1 coordinate 5,946,411, forward strand.
TGAGACCGGCACTGAGAGTTAACCTTTCAATGACTGGGTTGTGGCAGAGAGAGAGTGCATGATCCTGATGCTGGACCACCAGGGACATGTTAGTTCTTCGTATAGTTTTATTCATCACTCCAGCAGTACAAACTATGCAGCAAATTTTGCAAAGATTTTGGATATGACCCAAGCAAACTCTTTGGATTCAAGTATGCACAAACCTCAAGCTATTGTTTTATTTCACACATAGTTGGGCCTAAGACCAAAAGAGACCCAAAGAGAACTTTGACACTGTTGATCTTTTTGATACTTTTGAATAAATCTTCCCTGCCGATTCAATAATAATGTTTAATCTGTTAAAGTCCTGTGTCTCTCAAATGGAATATGAGTAATTAATAAATAATAAATAAAATGAACATGACGGATGGTGATATTATAATAACATACATATAATGATATATTTAAATATTTAAGAACTATGATTATTGCTGAACATGATGAGAGGTATTGGTTATGTTATCCAGAGGAAAATATTGTTTAAATGGGAACAAATTCTGCAGGAGGTGTCCAGTCTTCTTAGTAAAAAGCTGAAGAGGCTTAAGTTTTTTTTTATTCTAACCAAGGAGGAAATCGGCAGCCAGGCCTCACTGATAAGATGGTTCATGCATGCATACTATTACACATTAGCTTCATGTATGACCTGACCATACTGTAAACTTACAGCAATGGAGATTTTTTTTCTCAGCCTGGGTTTTTATTTGATGGTTCATATGTTGGAGGTTAATCCCTACCTCTCTGTTCTGACTTTGTTCTCCAACAAAGTGGAGGAAGTTGTCCTTCTGCAAACACACAGAAAACAAATAATATTAGGAAGTTCCATTTTACACCAATGTTAGGCGCCACTATTCAGTGCACATCTAAGCTGTTAGACTCCCACTCTATACTAAGAGAAGCTTGTTCTCTTTGTATAAAGTATTCATTTCTGCCGGGAACGTCCTGTTCACAGGCATGCGGCAGCTTGGATCTGGAGTTTGTTTGACTTATTGAAGAGGCTCAGGCACACATTTCTTGTATACATATCAATCTCCCTTAATGATCAAGTTCTTTGGCTGTCATTAATCAAGTCAGACACGTCCCACTGACGCGAAAGTATGAGTAGAAAAAAAAAACAGACTGTACTGACTGTTTGTACTACTGTGTTTGATAAAATTGATTCCTTACCCAACACAATCTTTTCATAAACCTCTGGCAAGATTCTAAACTAAATAAAATCATTTCCATGTTGTTTTAGTAAAATACATTTCTATTTTCCTAAAGCATCACTGTCAGAAAATGTTATGCAGAATAAATATATTGTATAATATAATAATAATAATAGCAATAAGATAATTTATGTAATATATTTTTTGCCTGAACACAGACAGAGACAATCACATTATGTGAACCTTTTCTATGATTGTTTTTTTTTTCAGTAGATTTAAAAAAGTACAAAAAAAAAGTAGTCTATTTGTATAGGAGATTGTAGATAAGAAAAGTTACATCATTCTAAATTGTAATTCATTTCTCATGCTCTGGGCACTTGCGTTCAATCTGCCCAGGGAGCACAGCCTTCACACAAATTATAGCTGCACAACAAAGCAACTATTCATTGGATGTCATTTTGGGTCGTGTCTGGATGCTGTACTCGGAGATGCAGCAGTGTAACCTAATCTCTAACAGGTTTATATAACTATAATATTTAAAAATGTTATTTTTTGTCATTTGTCAATAAATTGTAAGTTCCGTTTGTTTGATTGTGTTTATTTTAGAAACACATTGTTCGGCTAGCTAGTCTCTGTAACTCATCATTCGACCATTTATACCACAGTAAACAGTGAAATGAAGCAATGGTTTTCCAGGACCATGGTGCTACAAAAGAAATGACATAAAACAAAACACAAAACAACACAGAGCTAAGGACTTAAGTCCTAGTCACATGAAGTGCAACATGTGCAGCCTAGTCCACTGCTGTGAGACAAGGAAAGTGCAAGCAGACGATACAAGACACTACATGACAAAATACACAAAGAAAGTTCACAAAAATAGTGCTGACCATTGTGCATAGAGTATTATAAAGTACATTGTGCAACAATTGTAAACATATACAAACTTATGTAGTAGCAGCAGTTAAATGAGGTGTTGAAATGTAGTGTGTAAAACAGCTATTGAGTGATTGCTTTGTACAGTCCAGTGTAGTTCACACAGTGTGTGTGTGTGTGTGTGTGTGTGTGTGTGTGTGTGTGTGTGTGTGTGTGTGTGTGTGTGTGTGTGTGTGTGTGTGTGTGTGTGTGTGTGTGTGTATGTGTGTGGTATAGTTCAGTTCTGTTTGTTGAGAGCTTGATGGCTTGAGGGAAGAAACTGTTACACAGTCTCGTTGTGAGGGCCCGAATGCTAATGTTTTTCCAGATGGAGGGAGCGTAATGAGTGCGTGATGGGTGTGTGGGATCAACCACAATGCTGTTTGCTTTGCTTATGCAAAGCAATTTGTTATGAATTTCCATGATGGAGGGAAGAGAGATTCCAGTGATCCTCTCAGTTGTCCTCACTATCTGCTCCAGAGCCTTGTGATCCGAGATGGTGCAGTTCCCAAACCAGACAGTGATGCAGCTGCTCAGGATGTTCGCAATGATCCCTCTGTAGAACATGGTCAGGATCAGGGGAGAGAGATGGGATTTCCTCACCCATCGTAGGAAGTAGAGGCGCTGCTGGGCTTTCTTACTGATGGAGCTGGTGTTGAGTGGCCAGGTGAGGTTCTCCGCCAGATGAGCTAGTTTGTCACTTTGTGGTGCTACATTTTTGAGGCAATTGGTGCTCTTACCTATGAGGAAAGACAGAGAACTAAAACAGGATTGATTTCATTCAGACGTCAGGGAGAAGAAATACTTTCTGTCGGTTATCTTGGTACAGTAAAGTTGATAGGCTGGCTGGCAGTACTGTGATCAAATGCAAGGCATGTTCTGTGCTGCGCTTCTCCTACTGTAAAACCTGGACACACTTTATATCAAATATGAAAAGGATTTGGTTATAAAAGATATTTGAGATGTGTTCATATATAGTATATCTCTATAACTTCACCTTTCAAAAGAGCTAGGGTGTTAAGTGACATTATATCAAGAGCACAATATCTGGGAAAATACTGCATGTAGTGGAGTCTCTGTGGAGCTTTTAGCCTTTTTTGAAAAATTCTACATCTTGACCTCAGCTTAAGTAACCAAAATTAACATTGTTTATTTTGAATAACTGTTTTTTTACATTATGTTTCTTTAATTAAAAATGCTTACAGTTTTATCTAAAACAAAACAGCCAAATGCCCCCAGGTAGTCAAAACCGTCAGATATTCCCAACCTTCTTGGGACATTTTGTCCCCATCAAGAAATAAAAACGTTTGCACTATAAATAAATGTAATTTAAGGTAGGAGAGTGCTGGACTGATGGGTTCCAGCCCTTTCTTTAATACTGGGCAACACCTAATCCAAATCTCTTCTGTGGTGCTGTTGTGTGGAAATACAAATCACAGATAATAGCGCGCGCTTGCATGTGTGAGAAGGCGTCATGCACTGGTTTAGCATTAATCTAAACAACCTGTGACTCAGCAAAAGACAGGAGTCTAAATGTAGAGTGTTTTTACCTTTTGTGAGTGTTTCCTCTGACCTAAATCCCATGAAGCAGCCGTCTCCATATGTAGCAACTCAGGCTTGCTCAGTTTATGCACACATTGTACTGTTAGGATGTATACACATACATAGACACCCTAGAGCCAAAAACACTCCTCACACCTGTGACAGCGCTCACGCTCATGTTATGAGTAAGAGCAGTCTCCCAGCTCATCCTGTATTCAGCCAGCCATCTGGTGTATCACAGGCCAAAGCCCTGGGGTTTTTTCCTGACATCACCGCTGTTCAACTCCCATCCATGATCATGATCACATGAACCGATGAGGTCAGCCATGCCATTCACAAGTGTTAACTCAAATTCTTCCTGAGGTGAAGTTCTCACAGATTCTTCTATACACTGGACACTTTATTAGAAGATGATTCATTCCAATCAGCCTATCATGTGGCAGCAGGACAGTGTATAAAAATCATGAAGATACAGATCAAGAGCCTCCAGTACTTTTCATGACAATCATCCAAATATGAGAAATAATGTTATCACGGTGACCGAGGCATGGTTGTTGATGCAAGAAGGCTGGGTTGAGTATTTCAGAAACTGGATCAATCTAGAACAGTCAAAAATAAACTGGGCAAAAAAACAAACATCCAGTAGAGACACTGAATTGTTGGTGAGATAGTTCAGAGAAGATTGGCCAGACTGGATCAAGTATACAGGAACTCAAGTGGACATAGTGAGGAGAAAAGCATCTTAGAACACACAGTAAGTCAAACCTTGAGACAGCAGAAGAACACATCAGGATTGACTGTCAGCCAAGAACCGGAATCTGGGTCTTAAAAGGACACAGGCTGACCAAAACTGGACCTGGACTTTTTTTTCTACCAGTTTTCTGCTGCCTAGTTACAGTGAGCTCATACCAGAGTCCTGCATCTGTGTGATTTTCTGCATTTCACTGCCACATTTTTGGCTGAATGTACAGGTGTTCCTTATAAAATGGACAGTGAGTATGTGAAAGTCTCATGTTTGACTTATTGGGCCCTCGTTTTTGAGTCGCTGGGCTTCAACTGTTGTTAGTGTTTGTGATCTTGTGTTCTACATCTTGGTCAGAAAGACTTCTCAGAAGCTTTAAGTATAACCACACACACACATACACACACACACACACACACACACACACACACACACACACACACACCTGCATTACTTAGTTTAGCTGTGTCTCTGTCCATAAGAGGGTGCAGTGGAGCTTGGGTTTAAGGAGCTAAAGATGAGAAATCTAGTCTGGCAGGGTTGTTTTTGTTTGATATAATTGAAGATGCAGCATTTGTTTATGTACTTAATTGAGCTTGCGTGATGTTTGGTGGTTGGGAGGTGGACATGAGGCTTGAGCTCACACAACAGGAATGCTAATGGCAGTTCTGTCCTGCCTGCACTCACAGCATTATTTCTCCCCATCTCTTTATCTCCTCCCTCCATATGCACATCACTTGGGTAAATACTGGTGACCACAACCACGTCTTACAGATGGTTTACCTTACAACACGTATCACTTACTGTCATGTTTCTTTCCCCTTTTCCAAACACACACACACACACACACACACACACACACACACACACACACACACACACACACACACACACACACACACACACACACACACACACACACAAACACAGAGATATACCAATAGACTATACTCTCACAGTATTTTACCTTGACACAATCTTTAGATTTTCTCATTAATAATTTTAAAATGCATTTTGAAAATCTTTTTTTCTTTGTCTGTGTAGTGCCCATCTGAATTACTAATACAGATACACAACAGATCTGAAACAATATATAATAAAAATTTAAATTATGAATAGTTCAAAAAGATGGAGGATGATTTTTTAACAGTGAATGGATTCAAAATAATACAAGTGTTTCATCATTCGTCATTTCGATTGTTATTTATTCAAATGACACAGAAAATAGACCTTTTGACATATTTATCTTATTATTTGTTTTTTTAACCCAATATTTCTAAGCTTTCTTTGATGTTGCTCATCTTACTTGCACTTCTGTTGTCAATTTGGGTTTCCCTGAAAGGGGATTAATAAAGGTACATCTCTCTTATCTTATATTACTAGTGCATTCAAAAGCTGTATGTTATTACAGCACTGTAAAATATAGTAGCAGAACACTGATGCTTTGAGTTTTGTAGCTGGTGATCCAGGGGCTTTTGTGAAGACTGATGGCACAATAAATTTGGCTAAGCACTATAATATTTCTCCTTGAATCCTGGTTCAGTCTGTCAGGATGTGCAGACTGGGCCATAGATGATAAAGATGACTACCCTTAACATAAATATTTAAGATTTAAACATTAATAATGGCCTGAATTGAAAAAGGTGACCCATATGTTCTGATCTAAACGTTAAGGAACTTGAAATGTTCAGCATTGAGGCCAAGATCTGTTTAAAGCAAAATACAGGAGGCTCGGTACCGTTGTTTGGTATAACCATACTGTACATTACGTGTAGGGTGCCAATAATTTTGGAAAGAACATTGCTGAAGAAGCATAAGCACAAATTATTACTGGTGTTTATTACCTATTATTGTTATCGTGATGGGTGCCAATAATTCCAGAGGGTAGTTCATAAGGAGATTTTGGAGACAATGCTATGAGATTTAATAAGTTTCTATTAAAAGTGGAGACATGAGATGTTGGGGTTCATGGAGAGCCTCTGACTGAGAATAATATCTGAATGATGGTGAAGTGACTCGGTTAAAGCAGTAAACCTATTGACTGGCATCCATGACAGTGGTGGGAGGAATGGCATACTGTTTTTCCAGTCAATCAAAGTGACACTAGCCAATCACATGCATCTTTGAGCTCTCGTATGTGAAAGACGGTTGATTTCCTCCGACAGAATTACTGCTGTAGTGCAACATGTGGAGCAATTTGGAAAGATGAGTTTGGCTGGCTTAATGTCTCAGAGGAAACATGTTAGTTTTCACCCTCGCTGGTTAGTAAAAGGATAGGCAAGGAGTTGGCTTGTGAATGGGAATTAGCAGGCAGATAATTTGGGAGAAAAATGCAAGAGGTGAAAAAGCCTGCCTTTATCTGAGATAAGTGTGATTAGCTGCTTGTGTAATTATTCTGCTAAATGCCAGACTTTTATCAGCAGTTGCTTCTAATTTCTAATAAAAATAAAGCATTTTGAATATTTAATGGTGTTTTTTTTTGCTGTTTTTTTTTACAGACTCCTTTGAGCAACGAAAGGGATTACGAGAGCCTCGTTTTAATGCGTATGAGACAGGCGGCAGAAAGACAGAAACTTATCGAGGAAATGCAGCGAGAAGATGAAGAGGAAGAAGCAGCAATGACCTGACGACACACTCAACATCTCTACTTAAACATATAATAACCCTTCATTACCATTTTGTGCTTGTTTTTACCCTCGCATTTTGAATCCTCACAAATCAATAAAGTATTTTCTTTTGGTAAATGCTGACAATCAGGTTTGTGTAACTCAATGTGTTCCTCGGCTTTCGGCCGAGGGCGTGCCTTAGCAGGAAAAGATTTTCTCTAAGGAAGCACGCAGTCCGTGAATGGCTTCAATCAGTCGGCGCACAGCCTGAAACTGCCGACCGTGTCTCTCGGGGTGAATTGCTGAATTCAGAGCTTGCTCTTGTCCAGTGCTGAACACAATAGAATTATGGAAGGAGGTAAACATACAGTAGAATCCTGCTGGAGTTAATGAAAGGTGACCAGAGTTTCTGGCCTCTCTGAGTTAACTTTGCTGGTTACAATGATTAGAATTCAGATTGTGTGTATTGGAGAGTGTGTCCCAAATCAACAATGGCACTCATGGAGTCTCAAGGCCAAAGAAGCTGACCTTGTTTTTTTTGTTTGTTTGTTTTTTTACACCTCTCAGTAGGAAAGATTTCTTGCTGCATTGTTGAAATCTGCTAAATATATTTTAAACCACATTAATCATGTATCTGTTATATGCTTCTGTGTTCAATCATATTGTCTTTTAACATGCTCGCTTTAAAAAAAAAAAAAAAAAAGATTCTCAGTCCGGTCAGTCCAACAGTTGTCGTTTTTGCTCTGCTCCAGCGCCTATCATACCTGAGGCAGGTAATCAACAGTTGATTATCCATTTCATGTATATTAGGAACTGGAATGAAGAGAAAATTTGAACCGACTGCTGGCCTGCTGAACTGGATGGAGAATCTCTGGTGTCCATTAAAGGCTTAAAGACATCTAAATGTGTTTAAATAGATACAGTTCTACCAAATTGAACGTTTTGCCATCTGTAGACCTTCTACTTTCTTCTCCTGGGAACCACAAGCCTCTATTACTACTTCCTTGATTAAGTGCTGTTGAACATCCTCTCCAAAATACTCTAAATATTTGATTCAGTATTGGAGGACAGGGTCCACTTGCTGAGGCTGAATTCCTCTCAAAGGTGTCTTCTTCTTCTTCCTTCCATCTCTGTCTTAGAGTTTTTTTACTTTCTTTCGTTCCCTCAGAGTGCTTCAAGGTTTGTGTTATTAAAAAATACTACAAAATATTAATTTTAAAAGTATCAACAGAGGATAGAATTTGCACCGGTATACATGAGGGTAAGTGTTGTCAAATTGTATAGAATATCCTGGTGTTTTTCTTCTTCTTCTTTTTTTTGTTGTTAAATCCTGCATTGATCCTTGACAACGTAGCTGGTTTATGCAGATTTTACTGAAGATTATAAGTATAATGAAATGGCTATATGAGTAGGTGGTCATAAGGGATTAGTACATGAGTGCAGAAAATTAATGGTGTCACTTCTATGACCGAAAAAAAAGAAAAATCTATGATTTAGGTCAGAAGAGGAAAATACTTACATATTGTTCTTTGTTGTTGTGCTCATACATTATAGTATACTTTGAATATTACTAAAATTGACTTATTACTTAAATACTTATTCTAATACTTACACTGTACAAAGTACAATCAATCAAATGGACTCAGTTTAGCATCTATTCAGGATCATTGTAGGAAAAGCTATCAGTAATCTTGCCTGTTCATCATCTTTGTCTACCCCCGAATGAAGGAAATAATGCTCTGTGTCTGAATATGGAAGATGGAAGACTGCAGTGTGGAGCTTGATCATAAGCACCTTGGCTCTACTGTAGTAAAATGTTTCAGTATACTGGCATAAAGTAGCATAAGACTCCTATAAATCAGGCCCATCACCTTTGCCTCCATAGAAGTCTTAAATCATCTCCATCTAATTTGAAAAAGCATGTTGAGCTTTGTTTTGTTAGTTTGCCAACAATAGCAGTCTATATTTAACTAAATTCTACTGTATGCTTTGCTAATGCCAGGCCAGATTAGATGCTAGCAAGGATTCCATTAGCTAACAAAATATAGCTACTGTTGGCAGCCAAGCCAAATTCTAGCTAATGTTAAAAAAATGTTTACAGGATATTTTACTTCTGCATAATTCATAAGAAAAATATGTAGTGTTATTCATGTATATGAAAAGCAAACCTACAAAGATTGATTACTTCTGAATAAAAATATTCTAACTGTTTTTCGGTAAATAATACATCTTCTCATGAAAACATAACATTTAAGTACATTTAAAAGTACATTTCTATACAAATAACTACCCTTCACTTAGGCCCAACATATTGTTATATAAGTAGCTAGATGGAGTAATATTTCTTTAAAAAGCAAAGACAGCAGAATTACATTTAGTCTGAGTGCAGATACAGTATATTTAGTGGATCCTGCTATAGAGGTTCTGCAAACTTTTCTCATATTCAACAATAATGCACAAAAAGGCCACCTGAGTAAGAGCTCTCTCTTGTGGAGAACCTTCTGCCTGCTGAAAGTGAATGAGTTACAAGCTGTATAAATGTTTTGTATTTAAATCTTAGACACAAGGCAATAATCAGTGAATTACATTGAAACAATAAAACACCCACAACCGCTCCTCGTGCACTAGTCACACAAAGCCCGATGTGGCATCAATAAGAGCACATGTCTGCAACACTAGAGAACTGGGTATAAAGTGGGAAACAATAGCAGTTAAAAGTTTCTAAAAGAGCCCAATGTCTTTTGAAGGCAAGGCCCAAAGTAAGAGCGATGACAGACAGCAAGCATACAGTATGATGTATGTAAACCAGGATGACTGAAAATAAGACACACTGCAGTAAAAACAAATCATATTTTGCGAGGCAAAAGTGATTCTGTTGAACTTTTGCTTTCTACACGTCTCCTTAGAGACATTATGTCTCTGGATGTTAAAAGTGCACAGGCTACAGGAAGTTCAAGAAGATTTCCAGGTAAATCCTGTAGTGTAAGGTTCATTTCCAGGGGTGGAAAATGCTTGAGTAACTGTACTTTCTTACTGGGGTCATGGAAGATTTGTACTCAAGTAAAGTATTATTGAAAATAAGTAGTTGTCTAATTAAAAAAACATATTTTAACTCCTTACATTTTCATTTCTCACAGTAGTACTTGTCTTATTTATATCTCAAATAAGTAAATATATCTGCCTTTAGAATTAAAGTCGGTTCAACTTAAATTATAGTAAATTAGAAAGTAATCTTTTGTAACTTCGTGGTTTAACTAGCTAGCTTGGCAAGTTCAGTAAGTTACTTTAGTTAGTTAAGAATATGGTTTTGATGTGCCTGAGATTTCATGCAAAAAAAGATTGACCAAGTAGATACTTGCTTCCATATTTCTACTTTAAATTGGTTAAGACCTTGATCAGGGGGCACGGTGGCTTAGTGGTTAGCACGTTCGCCTCACACCTCCAGGGTTGGAGGTTCGATTCCCGCATCCGCCTTGTGTGTGTGGAGTTTGCATGTTCTCCCCGTGCCTCGGGGGTTTCCTCCGAGTACTCTGGTTTCCTCCCCCCGGTCCAAAGACATGCATGGTAGGTTGATTGGCATCTCTGGAAAATTGTCCGCAGTGTGTGAGTGAATGAGAGTGTGTGTGCCCTGCGAGAGGTTGGCACACCGTCCAGGGTGTATCCTGCCTTGATGCCCGATGACACCTGAGATAGGCACAGGCTCCGCGTGACCCGAGAAGTTCGGATAAGTGGTAGAAAATGAATGAATGAATGAAAGACCTTGACCATTACATACTCAGTACTCATCTATACAGGGATAGTAATTTAATAGTAATTTAATTTCAAACGTTCCCATTTTTATTCTCTTTCTATACTTCCGTAAAACTGCTTTGAAACAAAGTCAATTGTTCAAATAACTTGAATTGAATACCTTTACTTAATCAACAGTTCTTTAGCTTTTTCCACCCCTGTTGATCTACCTATCCAACTGTCACCAGGCCTGCATTCTCATTAGAGGTCATGTCCCTGAAAGACTACTGCTAGACCACTTGTGCACTACTTTGCTTGACCGCATACGTACTGTATATAACATTTTCACTAACTTGAAAAGAGCTACAAGTAAAATTTCTACTTACCAAAACCATGAGCTTTTTATTAAATGAGTAGTGGTCATGGACACGGGTCATCAAGTTTGTGCAGCAGGTACATCTGAATTCATTTTATCTTACTATTTCCTCCAGACAGTTGCCTGTTTCCTCCCACCTCTGAGAAACATATAGCGATCATACATTTTTGTGTGCATGGTGCCCTGTACACACATGGTGGGGATGTGGTAGCCTAATGGTTAAGGATTTGGACTACCAATCGGGTCCAACAAGCTACCACTGCTGGCCCCGTCAGCAAGGCCCTTAACTCTCAATTGCTCAGTTGTATAAAATGTGATAAAAATGTAAGATAAGGGCGTGTGCAAAGTGCTGGAAATGCCCTGTGATGCACTGGTGTTCTATGCAGAACGTGTCCCTGCCTCGTGCATGCTGTTTCTGGATAGGCTTCTGATTCTGAGTGTTAACATCAGTGAGGATCTCACCTGGTCCACACACACTGACGGTGTTGAAGAAGGCACACCAACACCTCTTCTTCCTGAGACGGCTTAGGAAGTTTGGAATGAGCCCCAGCATCCTCAGAACATTCTACACCTGCACTATAGAGAGCCCTGAAAAGGGTCGTGCAAACTGCCAGCCACATTGTTGGAGGTGAGCTTCCCTCCCTTCAGGACATCTACACCAGGCAGTGTATAAAAAAAATCTCGGAGGATCACTAATGACTCCAGCCACCCACAGACTGCTCTCTCTGCTCCCCTCAGGAAGACGTCTCCGCAGCATCCTATCCCGCACTAGTCGACTGAGGGATAGCTTTTTCCCTCAGGCCATCAGACTACAGCATACTTCCACAATATGGTATGCTACACACTGCACCCTAACTTCAACAGTTCAACACTGGACTACACACACACACACACACACACACACACACACTGCATTCATACTGCATCTACACACACTGGACTATACACACACACTGCATTTAATTTAATATACTGTAACAATCTATCTGACAATAAGCTATCGGTACCACAGGATATTTCTGTATCTGTACAGTCTGTTGCACCTTACATGTTACATATATATTACATGTATATAATATTTATACTTATATATATTATTTATATTTATACTTATACTTGTACACTGTGTGTACTGACTATGTATGAGCACATTGCATCTTTTCCACATTTTCTGCATTTGCACATTTCACCCGATACTGAGCAATTTGCACATTTTTTTAACCTGTTTGTAAATTGTTCTAATTTCTGTTCTTAACTACTGTATGTAAATGGTTCTGCAATTTCTGGATCTCGCTCCCAAGAATTTCACTCACCATGGCACATGTGCTGTGGTGAAGTGACAATAAAGGTGACTTGACTTGATCCACTGCAAATCTAACCAGGATAAAGCCTTTAAAAAAGATAAATGACAGTATGTTGTTTTCCAACCCTTGCTTTTTTTTTTTTTTTTCCCAGCAACACAACAAAACTAACCAGTATTATTAAACCTTTATCCAAGATTCCATGGCCGGTTTACCACTGTCATTCATCTTTGAGTCACACCTTTTCCAAAATCCTTCTCCCTGTTATGTAATACCCATCTCAGAGCCATACCACTTTCCCTCTATATTTGTCGTTCGATGCAACATTTCAGTCACATGGTTCTGTTTACTTGCTTGGCTCAATCACATCCCTGGAAAGTAGCTTTCAAATTACAACACAGGAAACCCAATTACACTCAGCCCATCCACACACACGCACACACTCGTCCTGCTGGAGCGATGAGCCAGATCAGCTTGTGTTGCTCGTGCTGCTTGTGCTGCTTTTTAGACTCTTGAGACATCTGCTGCTACTATCTCCACATGTCCATCTCCACAGAAATCACCTCAATCCTGCTTCCGGCATTCTCCCCTCTCTCACATTTTATCACCTCCAAGATCTGTCTGCCAAACCATCAGATCCTTAGAAGGGAAGAAGCCTGGAAGTCGAAGGAAACCTTCCAAGCACGTTCCTTAGGGAAAAATTACCAACCGTTTTGATGTTAGAGGAACAAATTGCAGGCCAAGTCACGGTGGAGGTGCTTATTTAGAGCCAAGTGAAGAGAGCTCTGGATAAATATTTGGCAAAGTGATAACTAAGAATGAGTTCCTAATTAAACCACACACTGTGCTCCAGGCTTGTAGTACGCACCAAAAGAAGCACAACACATTTTTGTTTACAAGAATGAGCTAATGAAGGGCTTGGTGGTTAGCTGATGTTTAGTAGACTGTAACTTGCTAATGTGTAGAGTTTTACTTTAGCTATCCAGGTCTGGAAAAAAGGGAAATCCCAATATAAATCAAGTCAAGTGCAGACAAATGCTCACATTAGTTTTCTCTAGGCATTTGGTGTGAGAATACTTTAAGTTGATTGTTTCTACTTAGGTAATTAGCTGTAGGTTTCTTTCCACTTAGGAGGCCATTTCAGTACAAATTTTAAACGGAATTTTAATACGTAATCTTAAAATTTTAAATGTACCTCGAAATTATCTTAAAAAACCCCCACAAAAAACCAGGAGGCCAAAAATGAACCCTGACAAGACAATAATCCAAAACACAAGGCACATACTACAGAAAAACATTTTGAAAAGAAGGCAGTGTATGACATCTTGCAGAGTTATAACACATACGTCAGTAATAATAAGCAATCACTGGCCAAGCGGTATCTTAGCATCTGAAGCTATAACAAATAAAATTGATGCGAATTGAATTGAATCCGTTATTTGATCAGTTTTCTTGTGAAATTAAAAAACCATCTGTAAAACATTTGTCATTATACCAAAAAAAAGAGGCACCTGGCTCTTAAAATGTAATCTTCATCCAAATCATGATACTAAATAAACACACACAACATCTTTATACACTTTATACTTTTTATATTTTTTATACATCTTTATACAATATCTCCCCAGTAGAAGTTCAAAAACCTCTTATGAAGAATATTAAAGCAAGGTCCGTGACGTCCTTGTATCTTTATACACTGTACTTTATCCAGTGAACAATTAACTGGTTTAATAATGACAAGGTAATTAAAGGCAAAAGTATACAATCCCTTACAAACATGTTTTCAAGACTTAACCATGAAAGACACAATACAAATACAGCTGACTGGAGTTATTTTAAAAAATCTCGGTTGAAATCACCTTTCAGTAAGACTGAGGTCAGAAATCTGTATTGACAATTCTAATGTTCAAATTTTTTTTTGTTTGTTTAGCAAACCTGTAGATTTACTTCTTTGGACATGTCTGTGGAAATTCTTTATCCAACATAATCCTGACATGTGTTCTGTAAATACAATCGATAAGGGACATTTGCTGCTAGTAAAAAAAAAAATCAACAACATTGCATGTATCATACACAATATCACATTAACACATTAATGGCATTTGGCACTAGGTTACAGACTGAGAATAGCATGAAGAAGAGAAAGCCTTTATTTTGTCACATATGCATTATAGCACAGTGAAATTCTTTCTTCACATATCCCAAATTTGGATGTTAGGGTCAGCCATGATACAGCTCCACTGGAGCAGAAAGGGTCAAGGGCCCTGCTCAAGCAGTGCTGGGGCTTGAACCCTGATCCTACAATCCACCCAGAGCCACCACTGCTCCACAGCCCTCCTGAGTCTCTGCTGGGTTGTAAATTTACATGTAAGTGTTAAAGAAAATGCTTTTGAAGGCCTTTTGAAATTCACACTCTGCCAACCAAAGTAAAAAAAATCATAACTTATGTCCTGACAAACTGACAGACAGTCGCAGGTTAACCAAAAGGTTTATTAAAACAATAGGTGGGTAGTTCAAAACAGTATGTACAAAGTAATAACAAAAAAACAGAGCAGAATTTTAGCTAGTTTACTTTCTGACTTATTTTTAGAAGGTGGAAATAAGCACATGAAGAACATTCATACAAACTGTGAGGCAGCAGTGTTACCTTCTACATAACCATGCTGCCCCAGGTAACATGTAAAGTTACGAGTCATTATGAATCAGTGTCATAAGTCATCTGGGAATCTTCTATCAGCCCTAAAGACATAACTATCAGCCTCTTCTATCATCTTCTATCAGCCGTAACGCCATATACATCTGAACGAAATGAGGTGTCTTGACGTGGGGTATCTCTCTATGTCTCTCTCACTCACACACACACACACACACACACACACACCCACACACACACACGCACGCACACAGACACACAGTTATTCGGATTATTCTCACTGTCCCTGATGGATGGCAAGAAAACTATTCATTAATCTCAAATACATGCCTCCTTCATTCTTGCTCCAAGTAAACGCTTTTTAACCTATTTATTTTTTATTTAGATCTCTTTGTGGTAAAACAAACATGTATCATAATACATTTACATCACTGTTGTCAAGAATAAAGACATTGGAAATCAATTTATTATTTATTTCTTAGCTCCAAACAAACCAGATTCAGCCCAGAAAGCCTTCATCATATTCTGATGAGTTAAATCAGGTGTTAAATGAGGTGGAATAGTGAAGTCTGCAGTGAATGTGGCGATTTACACAGTCAGGCAAAATATGTAAACAACTCAGCATAGCACGAAGCTGAATAAAGCAATAAACTCATCAGTGACATGATGTTTGGATGAGAAATTAGGTTGACCTATGTGTAGAATTATATTTAATGAAGCATCTAAAATTAACGACAGAAACATAAATATGTATTGTAATTACTGGCCTTTCATATGGTTTATTTGAAGTACATACATTTAAACATGTCTAAACAGGAATAAACAGCAGTCACTACTGAACAGACGTGCCTTGTACTGTTTCTGATTAGATTATATAATGTCAGGTCAGATTGGCTTGGATTTTCAAACGAAAAGGAAATTCTCCATTTGGAGTTTTGATTAGAAAACATTTTCAGAATGAAAAATAATGAATCTGTGATAGACAAGAAAGAATTGTGTACCAAGAATTCTACTTTAATACATTAATACACTACATTGATAATTAAAAAAATTACAAGTCCCCCAAATGACACTGGAATTAGGGCAGGGCAAAACAATTTGATTGCCTTAGCGTTACAGAGAGACAAATTCTCCATTTACAGTATTAACTTCAAAACATTTACACAATGAAAAAAAAGCCATTGTACTTTCAAGACTAGACTCAAGCCAACACTGCTCAAATCAGTTTATGTCAGATAACCTTGTTTCATGTGTAATCTTTTTTTTTTTTTATAAACATACTTCATATCATGACATTGTAGGTTGTTGAGCAAGCTCGTTAGACTCTTTGTGAAGACACCACACCAGAGTCTGTCCGACTCCTGTCATGGTCACCACTCTGTAGGCGAGCTTCTCGAGCTTATCCAGGACTAATCGCGGTGGTTCATCCACGTAGTATTCCGAACTGCAAGACACAAACATATTCATATTTATTCTATTGAGGTTTTATTCTGTTGAAATTTAAACCACATGCTCTGACTCTGACAGAACAACCAGTTGTAAAATTAGCTGCTGTATTTCATTTCGAATGCTATGCAAATTATTGGCAAAACATTAATTCATTTTCTACCGCTTATCCGAACTACTCGGGTCACGGGGAGCCTGTGCCTATCTCAGGCATCATCGGGCATCAAGGCAGGATACCCTGGACAGAGTGCCAACCCATCGCAGGGCACACACATACACTCACACGCTCAATCACTCACACAATACGGACAATTTTCCGGAGATGCCAGGAATATATGGTACGTGGTAGAGACACAGCCGTCTGGACCTTATTATTAACTCAGTCCTCTTTGGTAATAATGACCCTGTGATTGACAAGACAGAGTACCAAGAAGATTACTTTAATATTTCCCACTAGGGCTATAAAATTCTTCAAAATACAAATAGCCAACTTAACTATTTGATTTTTGAAGGATTTTATTTTAAATAATAGGAAAAGATACTTGTGGATTTGAATCCTTCTCTCTAGTCGGTTGTCTTACTCTAGCATTCGGTCTGACGGCTCCATATTAGCGTCATCAGTAGAAACATTAAAAACTAAAAGAAAGTAGATAATTTTTTAAAATTTAATTTATTAAATGACGATATCCGACATGATCAATGATTCAGATTAATCGTTGCAGCTCAAACTGACATGCTGTAGTCTGCAGATCTAATTTAACTTTAATCTCATGCTAATTCTGTTTTGGCTAGCCTATCACAATCAGAATATGCTTTCTTTATTTGGCAAGTATGCTCACATATACAAGGAATTTCTTTTGTGCTGGAGGTAGACACAGAACATTAACATTAAATATAAACAGGATAAAGCAATTAAGAATAGAAAACAGGTGGAACTCAGGAGTCCTATGTTGAGATAAAATGTACACATGTACAGGAGATATTACAGTTAAATTTTGTTGTTAATTACAACAGTCACTATATGCATATTACTTACTATGAGCACTTTCATGCCGGCACAAAAGGTGAACAAACAATGATAAATAAATTGATAGACAGACAGACAGACACTTTACTGAGGGACTACAGGTGAAAAATAGCCATCTGGCTAAGTCTGGCATATTGACAGAAATGTTTATTAATATGCATTGTCCCTGTAATAAATAAATAAACAAACACACACACACAAACAAACAAATAAATAAATAAATACTGATGCTAGAGGAAATACAAAATTACACAATCCAAACACTCGGGCTATATCTGGGTGGTTCACATGATCTAGTATTCTATACACCAGTTAGTAGTTCACTCAGATAGTACTTACTATTACTAGTTTATTTACTTTTATTTTTAATGAGACCCTGATTCATTTCTTATTACAGACGTTCCACAGAGATATGGAAAAGTACTGCTCTTGTCTGTGTTCCCTTCAAACCATCACATTCAGTATTCTCCCCTGTTACTCACCTTTAACCCTAGATACCTAAAGGAGTGTCAACAAATATATTAGAGTTAGATTAGGACCCAAACCTCGCCCCCACCTAGGCTACTCAGACCACATCTCTGTTATGCTAATTCCAGCATACAGACCACTCGTCAGACTATAAACCGGTTCTGAAGGTGAAAACCTGACCAGCAGGAGCCACATCTGCTCTTTAGGACTGCTTTGAGTGCGCTGACTGGAACATCTTCAGGAAGGCTGAAACCAATGGTGGTCAATTTGGAGGAGTACATGGCCTCAGTGATCAGCTACATTGGCAAGTGCATTGATGATGTGACCACCTCCAAGACCTTCACCACACTCTCAAACCAGAAGCCATGGACATGTGTGTTAAAGTGTGTGTTCTGCTGACAACAGAGATCTAGCCTTCAGAACAAGGGACAGGAAGGTCCTAAGAACAGCAAGGGCCAAACTGTCCCGAGCTATCAGAGAAGAAAGTACGCACATGCCCAGACAATCCACAGCCACTTCCAGGACAGTGGAGTCACCCAGCGCATATGGCAGAGCATATAGACGATCACGAACTACAAGACATCTTCACCTGCATGCAATAGTGATGCCTTCCTCCTAGATGCGCTGAATGACTTGTACGCTCGATTTGTGGTGCAGAATAATGTAGCGGCAAGGAAGACCATCCCTCCCCCCAACGATCATGTACTCTGCCTATCCACGGCCGATGTGAGGAGAACTCTATGTAGAGTTAACCCACGGAGGTCTACTGGACAAGACAATATTGACAGGGTGCTCAGGGAATGTGTAGAACAGCTAGCGGATGTCTTCACTGACATCTTCAACGTTTCCCTGAGCAGCACTGTTGCTCCTACGTGCCTCAAGACACCACCATTGTCCCCGTCCCAAAAAAGTCTACAGTGTCCTGCCTCAAGGACTATCGTCCTGCCGCACTCATGCCCATTGTTGTGAAGTGCTTCAAGAAGCTCTTCATGAGGCACATCAAGACCCAGCTATCACCCTTACTGGACCCCCTACAGTTTGCCTATTGCCCAAACCGCTCCACAGATGATGCCATTGCCACAGCCCTTTATTTAGCCCTCACCCACCTGGACAATAAAGACATGTACATACAAATTCTGTTCATAGACTTTAGTTCAGCATTCAATACTATAATCCCTCAGCACCTGATTGGGAGCTGAGCCTGCTGGGACCAAACACCTCCCTCTGCAACTGGATCCTGTACTTCCTGACTGGGAGACCTCAGTCAGTCCGGATCAAGAACATCATCTCCAGCACCACCACACTGAGCACTGGAGCCCCTCAGGGCTGTGTGCTCAGCCTACCGCTATTCACCTTGCTGACTCACAATTGTGCAGCAATGCACAATCGAACCATATTATCAAGTTTGCCAATGACAACAGTGGTTGGTTTCATCAGCAAGAACGACGAGTCAGCATATGAGAGAAGGTGCAACAGCTAACTGTCTGGTGTAGAGCCAAAAACCTGTTTCTGAATGTTGATAAAACTAAAGAGATGGTTGTTAACTTCAAGGGAAGCACAGAGTGACCAATCTCCGCTGAACACCGATGGATCGTCAGGAGCACCAAATTTCATGCCTATCGGAGAACCTCACCTGGTCACTCAAAACCAGCTCCATCACCAAGAAAGCCCAGCAGCATCTCTACTTCTTACAAAGAAAAGTACATCTCCCTCCCCTACATCTTTTTTTTTTTTTTTTTTTTTTTTACAGAGGAACCATGGAGAGCATTCTGAGCAGCTGCATCACTGTCTGGTTTGGGAACTGCACCGTTGTGAATCGCAAGACTCTGCAGCAGATAGTAAGGACAGCTGAGAAAATCATTGGAGTCTCTCTTCCCTCTATCATGGACATTTACACCACATGCTGCATCCGCAAGGCCAACAGCATTGTGATTGTCCCCACACACCCCTCACACACTCTTCACCCTCCTGCCATCTGGAAAAGGTACCGAATCATTCGGTCGCTCACGACCAGACTGTGTAACAGTTTCTTCCCACAAGTCATCAGACTCCTTAATAACTGAACTTAATGAGCACAACACACACATGCACATCAACTGTATGGACTGCACAGACCTATACTAAATACACACACATACTATATATATATATCCATCAAACTGTTTATATGCTGTTTTGCACACTGCTCTTTACACATGCTGTCTCACATTTCAGTTAATTGCTGTTTTGCACAACATCTCAGGTAACTGCTGCTATAATACTGTGTTCATTTCAGTATTTCTCACACGCAATATTGTTTGAACATACAGTATTTACACTGCGCGGCGCTGATTTTGTTTTTATTGTCTTTTGTTTATTGTCATCTGTGTATTGTCTTGTATTTTCTGTTTGCACTATCCTTTGTCCTGCACTGACTTTTCTGTCTTTTGTCCTTCACTGTTTGCACCAGGTTGCACAGTTGCACATTAGCTGGCTAGGACTACTTACTAAGTCCTTAGCTCTGTCTTTGTTTTATGTAGCACCATGGTCCTGGGGAAACGTTGTCTCATTTCACTGTGTACTGCAACAGCTATATATGTTTGGAATGACAATAAAAGCTTCTTGACTTGACTTACTACAGGTTATTGTAGACAACTCACTGCCTTTCTCATAGACAGCTTTGCATTGACTATGACAGTGGCACAGACTTCCTGCGTCATCATCACTCATACGATAAGCGCAAATGGATAGAACAGAACAAACCTTTGCGAATGAAACTCGGAGCGCCTGCTGTGCCTCTGTGTGCGTCCACGGGAACGATGGACAAGATTTTACAAGCAAAATTCTGTGAAATTAATCATAGAATTCATGGCTGAATACTTTTCAAGTCTAGACAAGAAGATTTTATTGTCATTTCGACCATATATAGTTGGCACAGTACGTAGTGAAATGAAACAACATTTCTCCAGGACATTGATGCTACATAAAACAACACAGAGCTAAGGACATAAAATAAGTTCTACTAGCCACATGAAGTGCATTATGTGCACTCACTCACTCATTTTCAACCGCTTATCCGAAATTCTCGGGTCACAGGGAGCTTGTGCCTATCTCAGACGTCATTGGGCATCAAGGCAGGATGGATAGAGTGCCAACCCATCGCAGGGCATACACACACTCTCATTCACTCACGCAATCACACACTACGGACAATTTACCAGAGATGTCAATCAACCTACCATGCATGTCTTTGGAAACCGGGGGAGGAAACCGGAGTACCCGGAGGAAACCCTGAGGCACGGGGAGAACATGCAAACTCCACACACACAAGGCAGAGGCGGGAATCGAACCCCCAACCCTGGAGGTGTGAGGCGAATGTGCTAACCACTAAGCCACCGTGCCCCCGTGCATTGTGTGCAACCTAGTGTAAATAGTGCAAGACAAATGACAGTACAAACAGAAAATAAAGCGCAGACCAGTGTGCATATGGTATTTTGAAGCATTGTATCAGAATGTCCTAGTTTTCATACAGTGTGTTAACAGCACAGCTGCAAAAATTCCATCATGTTTTGGATGAGCATTGTGGGCATATCTCTTCCAGTCATCTTTTCCTGCACAGCTGTTCTCTTCGGAGATCTACAGAAAAATGCAATCTGAATGGAAGAAAATGCATCTCGAGACAGCCTGTACAGATTTAGTTGATGCATTCTGCAATGTAAGAAATGTACATTTGAAGTAATGTCCTGAAATTTCCTTCACATGACAGCTGTTGTTGCTCACGTGACACTAGGCGATTCTCGTTACTGATGGATCAGAAAGATTTCTGTATAAACATTTAGGTTTAGGTCTTTTTCTATTACGGATATCCATCTCAAACATGTTCATTAGTTTGCCAGATGATTTTAATTAAAGGGAAAACCTACTTAAAGAGGTTGTTCCACATTATTAAGCAAGTCCAGTTCTCATGCAATTCTGGCAAAAGTAATAATTATTTCACAAAAAAACAACAGATCATTGAATTGTAAAACGATTTTGGGTTTTTTGCTTTTCACATACATTACAAAACTTTTACATTTTCTTTCTTGAGTTTATATTTTCAGAATAGATACGTTAGCATAAATGATTTACTGTATAAAGGATTTTAAACTGTGGATTATTTGTAAGCTTAGGTAGTCTTAAGAAATGGCTGTATAAAATCTATTTCGTTGTTTATTTTCTTTTATTTTGAGATACAATAAATTATAGTATGGAACTATATTTCAGAGAGGATGAATATCATTGGTCTCCATATGAAACAGTTGTTCCTAGTGTTAGTGATAATTATTATTATTATTATTCCAAACTCTGCTTTTCTTTTATGCTGCTTGCAACTGAAAGGCACAAGATTATTTCATAACTTTTACATCAACTTTATGCTTTTTATTTACATAGACCTACATCCCACTGGTAAAATTAAATACGGATAATTCATTTGTTTCTCTGTCTGTGGGCTACTGTGGTGCAACAGCCCGAACCAGTAATGCTGGGAATGGCACTGTACGATTCCTCTCACCATGTGAAGATTATATGCTTTTGACCAACATAGTTTGTCTACATGGCGACACCATGTTTACACCATATTTCAAAATTTGACAGAAATAATGTCAGGCTTTAGCCAGTTTGCTGCATTACAATTCTTGCACAGTTCATGTGAGTTTATTATCTAAGCAAGACAAAAAAGCAAGTTAAGCACCTGTTTGTTTTACTCAACTTGTGCTTTTATTACAAGCAAGATAAATGAGATTTTGGCCATTTTTCCTTAGCTAATTTTTGGCTAGTGAGAAGGTTGTGTATAAGCCTAATAATCAGTGTGCCTATCAGAGCAATAAGAGCACAGACGATGCAGTTTCCTCAGCGCTGCACTCTGTGCTCATTCACCTGGACAATAAAACATATGAACAACATGTAATACCGTTATCCTTTCCAGGTTAATCACCAAACTTGAGGATCTAGGCATCAACTCCTCCGTCTATCATTGGATTATTGACTTTCTGATCAACAGACCCCAGTATGTCAGGTTAGTCCCCATCACCCGTAAAACACAGGTGTACCACAGGGCAGCGTGCTGAGCCTATTCCTCTATTCCCTATTTATACATGACTGCAGGCCTGTGCATGGATCTAATTCCATAATCAAATTTGCTGACGACACCATAGTGATTGGCCTCATCACCAACAATGATGAGACAGCCTACAGGGAAGAGGTACAGCATCTGGCTACGTGGTGTGCCGACAACAACCTGCTCCTTAACACCTGTAAAACAAAAGGAGCTCTCCCACATCCACATCAATGATCTTGCAGTGTATGTGTCTCCAGCTTCAAGTTCCTGGGAATCCACATATCAGAGGACCTGTCCAGCAACACCTCCAGCCTGGCCAAGAAAGCTCACCAGCAACTGTTCTTCCTGAGGACACTGAAGAAACATTACCTGTCTTCAGCCAACCTAGTGAACTTTTATCGCTGTGTGATTGAGAGCATCCTATGGGCATGGTATGGGAACTGCACAGCCGCAGACTGCAAGGCACTGCAACAGCTGGTGAAAACTGCACAGTGCATCACAGGAACTCTACTTTCAGCTATTGAGGACGTCCAAAAGAAAAGATGCTGTCTGTGTCGAGCTCGCAGCATTCGTGAAGTCTCCACTCACCCTGATTGTTTGTTCCCCTTCCCTCCGGTAGGCACTTCAGGAGCCTCCAGACAAAAGCGAGTAGAGTGAGGAACAGCTTTTTCCCTAGAGCTGTCACCTTACTGAACTCCCAGTGACCACCCACCCCTGTATATTATGTCAATAGCACCTGTATATTTGTCTATATAATAAATAACACTGTTAATATTTCATGTCTATAGCACCCAACCTGTATATCTTGTATATCCATAGCATATTTATCTGTTTATTACATTTACAGCATTTAGCAGACACCCTTTTCCAGAGTAACTTACAACTGAGCAACTGAGGGTTAAGGTCCTTGCTCAGGGGCCCAGCTGTGGCAGCATGGTGGACCTGGGGTTCGAACCCCTGACCTTCCGATCAGTAGCCCAACACCTTAACCACTGAGCTACCACATCCCCATTATTACCTGTTCATACTGTAAATACTGTAATCATACTTTATATACTGTACACCTTGCACTTACTGCTTATTGCACTTCTGGTTAGATGCCAAACTGCATTTCATTGTCTTGTACCTGTACATGTGTAATGACAATAAAGTTGATTCTAATCTAATCTAAAATTGAACACATTAAACTCATTAAATTACACAGGACCTTCATGATCGGTGTCTGGCACTCCTGTGCTAGGTGTAGTACTGCTGAACACTTACAAGTTGTTGCCCAGCATGGTAGTTCTCCTTGCTCCCAAATAGAGCATGAGGGCAGGATCTGAATACTCATCACCAACCCTGGTGGGCCCGGACTCCTGGAAGCACACACAGTTTATCCACTGTCACTATTTCAACTGCAGTTTGGTGTGAAGTACAATAACATCAACAACACAATCAAAATGAAACTGACTAGACTAGATGAGTTTATTCTTGTTATCTATAGTAACCATTTTATCCTGGACAAAGTCGCAGTAGACCATAAGCTTATCCTGGGAAGGATGTGCTTTTTACCTCTGACAGAATTTGGCTAAGGCTGTAAATAAGGAATACATCTGATGATGAGAAACTGAACAGGTAGGCAACTCTGCATTTTGGTACAGTAGGTAGTGTTGTTGCATTTCTGTCATCCCCCCATCACAAAACATGCCCCAATGTGCAAGTTTATTGTGTCTTGCAATGACCCAGACCAGAATAATTTGCTCATAGAAATGAAGGTAACTAAGGTACCGTTACTTTTATTTTGGGTACATTTTACATTCTATAGGTACAAAGCTTTAAAAAAAATAAATTAAGAATTTAAGAACCATTAAATAGGACCATTGATCTTCTCAAAGTAAAACGTATAGAGTAAAAGGTACAAAAACAGAGGAAACTAGACATGAGATCGGAATTTCAGCTTTCATTCCCTGATATATACATCTAGATGTGTTAAGCAACTAAGAAGATGTCATATTTTGTTTGAACCCCCACCATTATCCACCACATACAGTGGAAATGTCATGGCTTGCATGGCTTCCTCTGGAACAAGGAAATTCCCTCTAACAGGAAATTAAAGCTAAAAAGCTGTTTTCCATCTCATGTTCATGTTCTAATCTAAACCTAAATGTTTTCAGTGTATAGAAAAAACAAAACAAAAAAACAAATCGCCTTTGTTGTTCTAATACTTCCTGAGGGGACTGTATGTGTAGAATTATATTTTATCTGGTTGTTTCATGAAGATGTTTCTCACACACACACACACACACACACACATACACACACAAACACGTTTCACTCAACACTCACACTTAGATATTACTGATGTATTATCATATGCCTTTTGTCTACACTTTGTTGACATTTCCTCATAACAGTGAGAAAGAAAAAAACCACCAAGAACATAGTAGGCAACAAACAACAACAACAACAATAATAATAATAATAATACTTCATGGAGCATGTCTATTCGTCCTCTAAAAGGAGAAACTAAAGTTTTTATCTGCCAAAGGTGTTAGATTATAACAGTGAATAGTCCAGTTTATTAACTAACCAGAAGTGAGCTGCAAACTGTTTACATTTTCTATACAAAACAAGAATACAAGGTCTCAGAAACAAAATGCCAACATGCTCTGAATACAAAAGCTACTTGTTAACGCATAAAAAGTAAAGTTTGTCTATTGTAGGATTTTTTTTAACCAAAACAGGATGATGTACAACGACACGAATGTTGAAGACTAATGCTATAATAAAGCTTAATGCTATAATAAAGCCTAATGCTATAATAAAGCTTAATGCTATAATATAGCTTAATGCTGTAACCTGCGTGCAAACGGAAACCTGTCCAGAAGTCACATGTTATAAAGCCTAACAGTTTATCCCATATAATATATACACACCATCCGGATCTGTGTGCTGACCAGAATGTACGGCATATTCGGTTTATCGACGTGTTTGGGACGAGTTTCCCAGAAGATTTCTGTCCCTTGTGCACTTCGCTGCAGAATTATTGGCACTCGGTTTACAATCACAGCGGAATGCGGAAAGGACACCCACCCACCGCTACGGACCAATCAGAGAGCTACGCTCAATCCGGAGACGTTTCCTATTGGACATGAAGTGTGCCGCGTGCGGTGTACAATCCAATATGACGTCATGTGACAAGTAGTGAATTAATGTAGGGAGAAAGAAGCACTTTGGGACAAAGCCAGCAAAAGTCTTTCTGCTAGTAATTTATGTCGGCGTTTTGAAAATAACAGGAATACAAAAAACACCGGGTTGGTCATGCTGAGAAAACGCAATTTCACGAACACTTATGTTATTAAAAACAAAACAAAATAAATGAAATAAATAAAAAAATAATAATCAATAAATAAGCTACAGTTAGTCTAAAATGCAGCTGCCAGAGTTCTTGCCAGGTCAGGGAAATATGATCATATAACCCCAATTTAATCATCTCTACACTGGCTACTTGTCAAATGTAGAATTGATTACAAACTGATGCTACTTACAGTATTTGCTGCTCTAAATGGTTTAGCTCCCATGTATCTAACCAGCATTCTAACATGTTACAATCTGTCAAGCTCTTTGAGATCACAAAACTACAACAAATAGTTCAACAGGTAGTTCCCAGAATATGACAGTCTACTAAAGGTGGTAGGGTGTTTTTAGCTCCCAAACTTTGGAATAGTCTTCCTGACAGTCTTCGGGGCTCAGACACGCTTTCCCAGTTTCTATGTATATTTAAGACATATCTCTTTATCCATTCATACACATAATGCATCCCATAACCCTGTGCTCCTGTAGTTCTGATCAATTTCACATTATCATCTAGTGCTGGATAATATTATGAACAGCAGGCATTCAGAGATTGGGTGAGCTCAGTTTGTGTTTTGCTTCATGAAGATTTCAGACCTTTAGTAAGAAGAAGCCAACCCCATGAGGATCCTGAAGGATCTAGAGATTTACCAGCTCCAGTTGTATTCTAACATGTAGTCTTCAAGGACAGCAACGTCCTACAACTTTACAGTATATGACATGTAGAAAGGAAATTATTCACAATAACATTCTCCTGTGTTTATAAGGATTTCTATATCACACCCTCATGTCACCCAAATGAGGATGGGTTCTCTTTTGAGTCTGGTTACATTCAAGATTCCTTTCTCTTCCAACTACAGTAATGGAGTATTTCCTTGCCACAGTTGCAGTCTAATATCAATCTGAACTTTTGTATAATATTAAACTTTGTAAACTTTTTGTACTGTATTTCTTATGTTTTATAAAGCTGCTTTGAGACAATGTCCATTGCTAAAAGCACTATACAAATAAATGATTTGTAGCCAAATGTCTGAATTAAATGAATGTAATTTTTTTGTATAAAAAAGGTCTTATAAGGCATTATAATAACAAGAAACATTTGTTATATACAGACAGATGGTGTGATAAGAACTACTTTTGTTTAGGTGTGAAAAGTACCATTGGGCATTGTTTCCTTAAGGACTCAATTCTCAGTCCTGGTGGCTGGTTTTTTAATTTCCTCTTGGGAAAATGGCTAATTTCCTCCTTGGAGCTGATCTAATCAGTTTAAAATGAGCTTAAGGCTTCTGTGTAAGTAGAAAAGACCCCAACTGAACAACAGAAGTGGGCTTGATAAAATCAGCAATATGGCTGTGGTGCCAGCAGGAGAAATAAATCATCTGTTGGCTGTTTCATACACTACTGGGAAAAGAAACTTATGCATAAGGCTTACTTTTTCAGTCAGGTCTGATTACCTGTGTTTTAGTATTTCTTTCTTCATACTAACTATAAAATTAAATTAAACATTCAACCAACCAGTAAATCCATTTACATTAATATGCAACCAAATATTTTGTAATAGTTTTGTCTGAATACTTGCTCAGTCTCACGAAAAGACAATCACATTGGCTGCTGAGTTCTAAACTGTGGCACATTCTCATTCACAGTTTAGATTTTAAGTAAAAACAACATAAAGACAAAGAGCAAAAACCACATGGTGCATCACATAAACCGCCATTAAACTACAGCACCTGACAGCTTTGACTCAGGCTCCAACCATGCAGAAAAGCCAAAAGTCATGAGCAGAGAGAACCGCCTTACCCACAACAACAACAACAGCAAAACACTCAGAACTTATAATCTGAAACAAAATGTAGAACAAACACATAGAGAAGTGTTTAGGGGCTGTGTTCCACTTACTAAATGTATCCTTAAGATCAAGGCTATCTAAACCAGAAACAGAAACTTTGCAATATGTGAGCACTTTTTTCACTTTGTGAATTTATACATATTCCTGGGCCTCTCTATTGTAAAATAGTTAAAATTGTATAATTGACTCTTTGATAATACTAGTTAACAAAGTTTTTGCCCCTAATTGCTTATACCGTGTACTGCATCATATCAATTAAAATTACCATGCAGTAATACTAGTTATAGAAAAATGGCTACAAAAGATTTATTGAATTGAGGTTTATTTTATTATTAGTTTTTTCCATGTTCTCATTATATTGTCCTGGGTAGTGGTGTTCAAAGTCTAGTATATCCTAGGTAAAGCACTTGGCTTGATTCAATTAATATGCTCCCATATTCTACTTGAATTAATAAATACAGTATAAGCATCAAGGATATGAACGATTCTCTAGCGATTCAGCACCACATAGTTTTCATCATTGTGAGTGCACAGGAAGTCCTAAATCACTGCAACAAAGCCAATCTGATTTCTTCTTCCTAGTGAGCTTTTGTGTTCTGTTTCCTCATATACTGTAACTTAGGAAAGAAGTCTTGAAAGTACTGGAAAGCTACAGTCTCTATGTAAATCTGATACAAATTGTTTCTTAAACCTCAATGTGATGTGCAGTGGTGGCATCACCATCTTCCAGTGTGCACCAATGTCTCCCATGACACTGTTCCTTCCCACACTAAACTCAGTATGATGTAGCCATTATATCACTTTGTGGTGTGACTTGTAGTCTCTGTTTTAATTCCAAAGACAAAGATAAAGATAGAAACTTGGTAAAACCTTTTAAGAGAACCAACACAAATGCCACCATTTTGAAGTTTCAACATACTTCAAGGCATCCAGCAATGTGTTGATGCTATTATAATCCGCTTGAAATCAGAAACTTATATTGAATTGAGTGACAACAGACAGTGCCTTGGGCACAAAAGCAAAGGAATCTATAGTAAAAATAAAATAAAAATAATAGTAATTTTAAATTTTTTTTGTGCTATATAAAATTAACACTTAACACTTAATGCCTAGGATCAACAACAACAATAACATTGTTACATAGAGTATTTGCTTGTGCAAGCAAGCCAAAACTATTATTCACAATTCAGTTATCGTTGTATAATTAGATATCTCACAACAGCTTTATAC
Organism: Tachysurus fulvidraco; assembly: GCF_022655615.1. Lineage (NCBI taxonomy): Eukaryota > Metazoa > Chordata > Actinopteri > Siluriformes > Bagridae > Tachysurus > Tachysurus fulvidraco. Next base: position 5,975,892 of record NC_062529.1, read on the forward strand.
AGGACTTCACTGAAAAACCAGTCTCTGACAAACCAGTTGGATTCTTAGTAACATATTTACCCCATGATTTTAAATGAAACTTGAACACTATAAATATCTGACACACTGACGATGAATAATTTACAACAATGTCCTGAGGGTGGCATGGTGGCAAAGTGGGTAGTATCAGGTATCTCAGTTGGACCTCAGCTCAGATAAATTTCCATGCATGTTCTCAATGAGTCCTTGTAGGTTATTACAAGCTTCTCAAGTTTTTTCAAAAGCCATAACACTTTTCTGTTCCAGAGTGCAACAGTAAGGCATTGAATGATGAGCACATCATGTGCCACAGCCATCCATGTCTGAGAGTCCATAAGAGAAATACTGGCCATACTCTCTGGGTGGAATAGATATCATACTCCCTTTCCTCCTGTAAATCAAAGTGAAGCTTAGCCAGTTGCTGGCATCCATCATGAAAGTGGAACATCATTACTGGAATACCATATCATTATGCTAAGTTGCACATAGGTATCAGTCTGTGCACGATGCTCTGCAAAGCACTAGTGACACATCCAGGTTATATTGTGCCACATCCACAGTAATAAAATAATTACTGATGATGGATGCTTTATAGATAAACAGTGTTCTAATTGTATAATCAGTATTTGCAGAGCAGCATCTGTATAATAACACTAATTACACTAACATGGACAGCCAGAAAACAAACAATTAATTTTTATATTATTTTACAGTGCTACTGTCTCATGCGACATTCCACTGTAATTACTGCTGATCCAACATTGACACCAACCTCATAGTCTATTAACACCAAGACATTAGTTTGTTTCAATAAAATGAAGCAAGCCTTTGTGAAAATAATGCTGGAAAGCAAACGGTGTAGATCAGATAGGTCACTTATGTGGCGCAGACGTGCTGGAAGGCATGCAGTTTTAAGGGTGAATACTAGGTTAGCTGCCAGCTTATCAGAGTTTACATAACAAAGTGCAGACTTGCTGTTTCAAGCCAAGTGCAAGAACATCCCCAAACAATGAAAAATGCTAATCTTGCTCAATGGAATGGAGGTGAAAAGCCTACAGTACATCAGTAGAGTGTATTGTAAAGTGTCAAGTTTGATAAACAAAGTCCTGATAAATGTATATCTTACATCATGTGTATGCAGCTGGATTTAGTTCTGTCCAAGTATCAAGGACTCAGGAAATTTACTAAAAATATTTTTTCCTTTATTGTGATTTTGATTTATTTAACCTCATGGTAGATCGGCATACAAGCAAATACGTATTGTGATGTGAAACTTTTAATCATATTATTGGCAGCATTTGATTGAGGATGTTGGAGAGATAAAAGCTGACATCCACTATGACCTCAAAGTGTGAGCACAATGTCAGACGGTGTTTAAAAGATAGATGGGAAGTCAGGAAAAGAAACAGATGCTACTGGCCCCCTGCCATCTCAGCACAAACTGTAGCAAAAACACAGAGCATGCATCTTGCACACTGGTTAATTTACAGTATTTCTTTTTGACTCCATTTTCCCTAAGAAGTGAGGTTTTACATAACGAACCTACAAGCCAATTTCAATATAAAACAACACATGTCTGAGATTACCGATGTACAGTTTGATGTAAAAAAAACAAAACAAAAATGACACACAAGCACCAACTATTAGTTTTGTTTAGTTTAGTACTGTTATGCTCTTTATCAAAGTTTTATTTTATGTAGAAACTGTTAAATCCATTATTTTTAAAGGCATCTTCTTCCTAAGAAATGGCTGAGATTTGTGGACAGAACCGTACGTGTGTAATTCACCGCTCCCATGAGACTCTGTATTAAATAATTTATCTCTTATCTGTTATTTGTAAAAAAAAAAAAAAAAAAGCAACTATCACTATTTATTGGTACTAACTAGGCATCTAGGCATTTTAAATGGCACTGCTTACACAATGTCCAAAACTTTTTGGAACAAACACATTTATTTGGTTTTTACACTCACACATTCATTGTAACATCTGATTCACATGCAACATGGCCATGATGGACCCAATATTTTAGGTTAGATGGCAACATCATAGAAATCACATTAGTTCAATTTCATAAAATGTTTGCTGTAATAATGGTTGTAATGATATTGTTATTAGAGCATCAGATGAGGGGTTAATCATTAATAAGTGTTAATAGATAGTTTCATGAAAACTGTATGTGTAGTTTGCCTAAAACAGAAGTATATATCAGTTTTGCATGATTTTAATCTTGGACTTGAACCTATTTTTCTTCCATATAACCAAGAACCTCTGTCAAGAACTACATCTCTGTTTTCATACTGAAGATGATAGTTTGGACAAGACAGCACCTTAGTCAGTGCACTGCTTATATTGAGGTACAAATTTTCTTTGAGTTAATAGTATATAGTATATAGCAGATAATATAGCAGATGAGTGCCTGGTCAGATTACCCTGCAAACTGAGAACATGTTTTATTTATAGGCGAGCGCAAGTAATGCATCAATACATTATCATTATTATAATAACAACTCAAAAGAGTAAATTAATTGTTAGGTAAAAAAAGCATACATCCCATGCATACAATATAATTTCATGACCACAGTTTAGTATCATGCGGCTGCATTAAACAATCACACAATTGCTGCAAATATATATATATATATATATATATATATATATATATATATATATATATATATATATATATATATATATATATATATGATGCCTAGATCCTTTGTATATATAGCAAATGATATATAAATCATAAAAGATAAAAAATGTGTTGATAAAAAAGATGAGGATCTTCTACTATTTTATTATTATTAATATAATAATAATAATAATAATTATTATTATTATTATTATTAATAATAATAATAATAATAATAATAATAATAATAATAATAATAATAATAATAATAATAATAATAATAATAATAATAAGAATGGTAATGTATATATTTATTCATTTATTTATTATTGTTATTATTACTATTATTCATTTTCTAAATTATCAATATTATGTTGCATTATATTACATTTGATAACACAAAGAAAAAATATATCTGCTCTGATTTTTGTTTTTGTTTTTTTGGTCTTAAAGAAAAGTGCGTCTAATGGTCCATATTCTTACAAAAAAAACGACCACAAACACTTCCAACCACATGCATAATACTTCTTTGAAAACATATAACATTCCCAGTTTAACTATTGACATAACTTTTGGACTTAAATGCCCACATTTGTATATGGCCCAATGTTTGCAAACAGATAAAGTTAAAGATAAATTTAAAGTTTCTACAATTAAAAATGTTGAAGCACTGTTTAAGGAACATTTATGAATGATAGAGTTGTCAAGTATTTATAAGTATAACTTTTACACATTTTGTAGTGTTATAAGCTGGAATTAAACTGAACGTTTTAAGAAATATACAGTATGTCATAGATCTATACATAGTAACCTATAATACTGTACTGGGTAGTGGGGGAAAGGGAAATGCAAATGTATTTTTCAAAAGTGTAAAATCTCTCTCTCTCTCTCTCTCTCTCTCTCTCTCTCTCTCTCTCTCTCTCTCTCTTTCTCTCTGTCTCTCTCTCTCTGTCTGTCGAGATATATATGTCACTCCCTATTTATGGAGCTACTTCATCAAACCAGACGTTCTACCCCTGGTTGGAGTCTTCTTGCCCCAGTGTGCACTCTGCCGGGGATTCATCTGCATGGTCAGCCAGTGACTCATGGGATTGTTGTAGCCGGAGACGCCCGGAGACTGTCATGCCTTCTTTGAACCAATGTTGTGTCAGTTAGCTGTATGGTCTGGTCTTTATCAACAATCATTTGAAGACATTGACAGGAAGAAATTAGTGTTAGGTCTGTGTGGAAAACACGCTGGATCGTGATTAAACAAACATTTCAGGCGTGTATCGTGTGGAGCCCCGCCCCCACCTCGGCTACTCAGAACACATCTCTTTTATGCTAATTCCAGCATACAGACCACTCATCAGACTCTAAACCGGTTCTGAAGCAGGTGAAAACCTGAACAGCAGGAGCCACATCTGTTCTTTAGGACTGCTTTGAGTGCGCTGACTGGAACCAACGGCGACTCCGTCAACTCAAAGGAGTACACGGCATAAGTTACCAGCTACATTGGTAAGTGCATTGCTCTCCAAGGCCTTCACCACACGCTCCAACCAGAAGCCATAGATAACTGCTAAAGTGCATGTGCTACTGAAGACTAGAGACCTAGGGCCAAACTGTCCCAAGCCATCAGCGAGGCAAAGTATGCACATGCCCAGTCAATCCACAGCCACTTCCATTACAGCGGACACATCCAGTGCTTGTGGTAGGCCACGAACTACAAGACAGCTTCAACTGCCTGTGATAGTGATGCCTCCTGAATTGCTGAATGACTTCTATGCTTTGTTTGAGGTGCACAACAACGTAGTGGCAAGGAAGACCATCCCTCCCCCCAACAATCAGGTACTCTGTTTATCCACGGCTGATGTGAGGAGAACTCTATGCAGACTTAACTCATGGAAGTCTGCTGAACCAGACAACATTCCTGGCAGGGTGCTCGGGGAATTCGTAGAACAGCTACAGTAGTGGATGTCTTCACTGGCATCTTCAACATTTCACTGAGCTGCTGTCCTCACAACAACCACCATTGTCCCCGTCCCAAAGAAGTCTACAGTGTCCTGCCTCCATGACTATCATCCTGTTGCACTTATACCCATTGTAATGAAGTGCTTCGAGAGGCTCGTTACCACCCTCGATCAAACCCAGTTACCATGCTCACTGGACCGTCTACAGTTTGCCTATTGTGAAAACCGCTCCACGGAAGATGCCATTGTCATTACTCTTGCACTGTTTGCACCAGGTTGCACGGATGCACTTTATGTGGCTAGGACTACTTACTTAAGTCCTTAGCTCTTTGTTTTATGTAGCACCATGGTCCTTGAGAAACATTGTCTCATTTCAATGTGTGTACTGCAATGGCTATATAGATGGTTGAAATGACAATAAAAGCTTGTTGACTCTTGACTTTGTGAACTCTGTTTGTGCTGACCCATTAGTTCCTCGGGAGCTCTCGGTTGCACTATTATAAAATGTTGTAGAAAATACATCATTTACAAAAGCCGCTAAAAATGCCTAGCAATGTAACTGTGCAAATAATATTAATAGATTTCACAAAGAACCATGCATTTTTTAAATATATTGTACTGTATATATTTCAGCTGTTACCTGCTGCTGTTTTGCAAACTACCATGCAATACAGCACACTTGCAAAGCATGCAATTTGCTAATGCAGCAGCAGGTTATTTCAGTTTAAAAGGCCTGACTTGCATTTCCGTTCCTGGCGCACTGACTTGGCGGCAGAGAGCCAAGGGAAGTGGAGGACTCTATCTGTATTCACTTTGATTAATTATCAACAGTCTGCTGGCTGCAGGCTCTTCTGGAGGCTTGTGCAAGATCAGAACACACTAGCTCATATCCTGTGCCTGCAAAGTTTTCCCAACTGCAGCATGGAGACGGCAAACTCATTACCTTTTATGTCTGCCTGAGAGAATAGTGAAGAAGCATTGCAAATGGCAAAAGTCATGTAAGAAATTACATGTTAGAAAACAAAGCAGACTTTTTGTGCATGCCAGTTTTGTACAAAGAAAGAAAACATCGAAAAAAGAAGCTTATATGACTGTAAAGTAAACACTTCCTTTTCTGTTGTGGCCTGAACAACATTGGGAAAATTGGGTTATGCACTTGCTATTTGATTAGCATTGTGGGTTCCAGTTTGAACCACAATTTTTTATAGAGGAGAGAAAGGTCTTTAGGTCATATGCCAAAACATATTAATAACAGATTAATAAAAAAAAAAATCATTGATATAGTGGTTGTTTTGGGGAAGTAAAATGGATGGAAGGGAGAATTTCCATCATTTGCTTCCTTAAAACAACTGCAGCTATTATAAGCCATTATTTAATTTTAGATAATACTTGGGTAATAATTGCTACCAAAAATGCCACTTAAAACATATGCAGAGGTATCATAAAAATGTTCCCCAAGTACATGCCAGGGCATTTTGGTGATCTGCTTACACAAAGCCACCCAATTAAAGGCAGGGTCTCAGATTTTTGAGAGTCGGGCCGATTAATAAACAAAAATCAAAACAAAAATCAAAACAAACATGTAGCCAATGAGCAGAAAGGGGCGGGGCTTGTCAATATGCGGTGGAGAGAGAATTCAGTGTGCATGTGTGATATTAGCAGAAAACGGTTTTAACATTGAGATGGAGGATAAAAACAAAGAAAGAAAGTGAAGAAATGCTTACGATAAGGCAATAATTAGGACCCGTGTTAATATAGGATCAGCTTTCCAGCGCTGGAGAGAACTGACTGAGCAGGAAGTTGGCCACATATTCACAGATTGGTATTTCCCGAGTCAATAACTCCTGAGATAAATGCTGTTACTACACAAATAACACCTCTTTTCTATTGTAGTAATGTAGAGAGGCAGCTACAACCGTGTTTTGTGTAGTAACATTGTTTAGCCCAGGAGTTATTGACTTGGGAAATTCAACTTTACTTAAGACGCCGAGGCGTTTTTTTCCTCAGCGTCTTGCTTTGTTACACAGAACTAATATATGCCGTCATTTGCATGATGATGCTTGTGTGTCATTTTTGCTTGTTTGTTTATCTGCAATCGTATTGTTCTTCCCTTCAGCTATGATAGACACATTTCTTTCCATTAGTTGCCTGGGTTACGTATGCATGTGTGGGCGGAGCTTTCAATACAGGGGTGGGACCCATTTGGGTTAGGGATGTGTTTGTTTTGGTGATTTCAATTGTCGACAGTGGCTTTAAAAAAATGGAGACCCTGCCTTTAAACAAGTGTGGTATAGTAGGTTTGCTAAGTGGGTCACTTCATTCTACTGAAATGAGCACTTAGGACTTCATTTGAGGAACTCCTATTTAATAGAGTAATTTTTAATCATACATCTGCCCAGAATGACCCATATCCATGATATTCAGAAAAGTTTACATTGTAATTTTGAGTCATTAAGAAAACTTACCCTAAACTATAAAATCTTCAGCTTGTTTTTTTAGGATTCCTGTAAAGGCATTATCAGGCAGCACTTCTTACTTCAAAAAAACTAACTAACTAACTAACTAACTAACTAACTAACTAACTAACTAACTATTTTTTATTTGGTGCAATTATTGATGATGAAAGGAACCTTAAATTGAACCTAAGAAAGAAAATTGAAAGAAATTAATTTAAAGAGAAACGGACAAAACAAAAAAGTTTCTTTTTTTTTTAGGATACACCAGAAACATTTTACTGTTTATACTTTGCTTCCTGATATGTGACCTGAAGGATCAACAAGCTGAACGACTCCTGTTTTGAGCCATGAGAAACGATACGAGAGTAAGTTACATCACTGTTAAATACCACTTATCTTGTGTACTGCAAACACATGAAGTGGAAAAGATAGACAATATGAAGTCAATTAAATGACAGTGATGTAACTGGCCTACTAATTTTTTATTATAACCATATGTCTTGGATCTCAGAGGACTAGTGATTATGGATCTTTCTCCCTCTCTTCTCTGTCTTTCGTTTGTTTTTTCCTAAAACAAAATGTCGTTGTCGCTGTGCTAGTTATAGGACTGTGTCTTACAGTGGAGATTACACAGATGTGATCTTTCTTAACTTGTAATTGAATGTTTCATTTAAAAAACATTTTCTAAAAGCCATTAATATACATCAGCTAATCTCATATATACAGTATGATGATATATGTTCATCAGAAGGATAGCTTTTTGTAGAGGTCCTGGAACTACAGGCCTGACAATAATAAAAGCAATAATGACATTTTCAATATTGAGGTCAAAACAAAAAATTAAAAGGTTGAAACAGGATCATTGCTCTCACTCACTCTCACTCATTTTCTACCGCTTATCCAAACTACCTCGGGTCACAGGGAGCCTGTGCCTATCTCAGGCGTCATCGGGCATCAAGGCAGGATACACCCTGGACGGAGTGCCAACCCATTGCAGGGCACACACTCTCATTCACTCACGCAATCACACACTACGGACAATTTTCCAGAGATGCCAATCAACCTACCATGCATGTCTTTGGACCGAGGGAGGAAACCGGAGTACCCGGAGGAAACCCCCGAGGCACGGGGAGAACATGCAAACTCCACACACACACAGGGCGGAGGCACGAATCGAACCCCCAACCCAGAAGGTGTGAGGCAAACACGCTAACCACTAAGCCACCGTGCCCCCCAAGGATCATTGCTTTAATAGTAAGTGGGGATAACTGGCATAGCATCCTTTAGAGAAGCAATCAACTTCTCTAAAGAATCTATCTATGAATTCTCAGGTACTACATTCCCTGCTAGATGTCATAGATTGAGCATACACAAACCTTTGGAAATATGAATGAAGACTGGACCACTAACAGTAATCTGTAGAAAGTGAGTAATTCTGATTAACCATGGACAAGCCATAGCTATAATTGTGTGTATTCAGTTGATGGGTTTACCCCTTGGCCACTGGCATGTACACATTTCTCAAGTGGTTTGTTGCTCTGCTTAGTATCATATGCAGCTGCTTTAGAGATTTCCTTGTCAATCTCCAAGCTGATCAGAGCAACCAAACATGTGGGCTCAATAAAGCTGGTGGTCATATGGTTACAGGTACTAGGTCATGAAGTATGCATTACTATCCTTGGTTATGGTGTGTTGAAGATAAGTAAATTAAAAGCTTGTGATAGTTATTTGTTGTACAGCTGTGTACATCCTATGGTGTGTTGCATAAAGTGTTACCTTTCATGCTACTTGGAAAGAACATAGATCATTGTTTTTTTCCCCTTCACATTCCATTGGTTGGTGTGAATGGATGATGGAATGGAGTTCCCCTTCCAACCAATGACACTAATCCATGGGGGACAAGTTAATAGCAGGGAACTATAATTTCCACACTTTTCATGAGAATACTCGCTATGACTCGTTCCAGTCTCTCTATTAGTGTAGCTGTGCTTATTTGTACGATATCACAAAACCCCCTGGTGACACAAGCACCTGGACCCCCTGGCACAGTCCAAATCATTGAAGGCCAAAACAATGTGGCCAAAAAAAGGCTTTCACTCTGCAGATGTACTGCAAGGTAGAGTGACAGTCTGGAGACAACGTTCTCCTTACAAAGCTACAAATCACACATGACTAGATGCTTTAAATAATGGCAGTGGCATGTCTTCCCACTCATACTGCTCATGGTCTGTCTGTCAGGAAGCAGGAGATCCAATGACACAGGGATGGGCTCAGTGTCGGCTCCTGCTGCTCCAGTCATTACACAAAGCATGACCATCAAGGTGATACATACCTACAAATACTGCATGTGGTTGTCCAGTTGAGCGAGAGGTTAGGAGGGGATGTAATTTTGGACAGCTTGTACAAGAAGGGACAAAGCCAACTTTATTTCCTGTGGAAGACAGGAAGTATTTGGGAACCAGCAGCAGCACGTATTCTGTGAATCTGTTGTGTCAAGTATTATCTTTTACACTGCTGTTTCTGGGGCTACGAAGGACATCAAACATCTCCCTTAGTTCTTTGACAATACTCTAAATGTACTTATATCATTTTAGTTCTTAATATTATAAAATATGGGGGTGGTCGTGGCCTAATGGTTAGAGAGTCTGATTCGTAACTCAAAGGTTGTGGGTTCGAGTATCGGGCCGGCCACGACTGAGGTGCCCTTGAGCAAGGCACCGAACCCCCCAACTGCTCACCGGGCGCCGCAGTATAAATGCCTGCCCACTGCTCCGGGTGTGTGTTCACGGTGTGTGTGTGTTCACTGCTGTGTGTGTGCACTTTGTATGGGTCAAATGCAGAGAACGTATTCTGAGTATGGGTCACCGTACTTAGCCGCATGTCACGTCACTTTAAATAATCATATTTCTCTTAATCCGCTGTTCAGATTACTTCCAAATCCCAATTAGTCACAGCCATTTCATTCCAAAATATTGTGCAACAGTTTTAGTTGTAAAGTATATGATTCTGCCAATTAATATGAAATTTCAGAGCTCCCTGGTGATGTCCTTATTTCCTCATACTGCTAGAGTGATCTAACCACATAACCCAAAAGGACATCTAAGTTCTAGTTTCATAGGTAATGAACGATGTCTCTAACCTATTTTTGTATGTTTGGGTAATACATATAATAGTGGTGAAACATAAATTATAATTTATAATGTATATTTTTTTTAAACAAATATCCATTTTGGTAATATATACCAAGTGGCATGAACAATAACCCAATTATTAATTACTAAATTACTAATAAAAAAAAAAGGTGATGAGAAGTTTTTAAAGTAAAAGATGTAAATATTGCCAAGCTGAGAAAGATCCTGTCTGTCTGTGATGCTGAGAAGCTAATTCGTGCATTCATGACTTCCAGACTGGACTATTGTAATGCGTTACTACGTTTTCTTATTTAGCTCCCAAACTTTGGAACAGTCTTCCTGATAGTGTTCGGAGCTCAGACACACTTTCCCAGTTCAAAAGCAGATTAATAACTCATCTTTTTAGTCAGGCGTACACATAATACATAATACATCCCTTAAACTTATGCACCATTACATTAGACTTGCACATTTTTATGAACAGCAGATATGTTAATCCCTCTACACTGCTTTTCTCTTTCACACCCATCCCGAGGCATCCAGACATTGTACCAGCTCTGATCATCTTCCGTGCGATGAAGATTTTGGACCTCCACTGTGATGAGACTGACTCTATGAGAATCCTGAGACATCTACAGATCTTACAGCTCCAGTTGGACTCTATGATACCAAGAGGAGATCTGAACTCCATGTGATCTTTACACCAATTCAACATTTGCTTGACTGTATACTTGTAATCACACCCTCTAATGTCACCCATGTGAGGATGGGTTCCCCTTTGAGTCTGGTTCCTCTCAAGGTTTCTTCTTTACCAATTTAAGGGAGTATATATATATATATATATATATATATATATATATATATATATATATATATATATATATATATATATATATATATATATATCTTGAATTTTTTACTATATTGATTCTTTATATTATTCCTTATGTTTACCTTCTGTTCTATGTTTATGTTCTGTAAAGCTGCTTTGAGACAATGTCTATTGTAAAAAGCGCTATACAAATAAACTCGAATTGAATTGAGTTGAATTGAATTGAATACTAGGTGGTTGTCCTGCATCTTTAGTAAATAGGCTACATTTGGTCCAAAATGCAGCTGCCAGAGTTCTCACTAGGACAAGAAAGTATGATCATATAACCCCAATTTTATCATCTCTACACTGGATACCTGTTAAGTTTAGAATTGATTATAAACTGCTGCTACTTACGTACAAGGCTCTTAATGGTTTAGCTCCCATGTATCTAACTAGTCTTCTAACACGTTACAATCCTTCACGCTCTCTGAGATCACAAAACTCAGGACTTCTGGTAGTTACCAGAATATCTAAGTCTACTAAAGGCGGTAGAGAGTTTTCTTATTTAGCTCCCAAACTTTGGAATAGGCTTTCTGATAGTGTTCGGGGCTCAGACACACTTTCCCAGTTTAAATGTAGATTAAAAACTCACCTCACCTCATAATACATCCCATAATATTGTGCACTATTACATCAGACTTGCACATTTTTATGAACAGCAGATATGTTAATCCCTCTCCACGGCTTCTCTCTTTTTACCCATCCTGACGCATCCAGACATTGTACCAGCTCTGATCATCTTCCGTGCGATGAAGATTTTGGACCTCCACTCGAGGCCGACTCTGTGAGAATCCTGAGACATCTACACATCTACCAGCTCCAGTTGGACTCTGTGATACTAAAGAGGAGATCTGAACTCCATGTGATCTTTACACCAATACAACATTTGTTTGACTGTTTATTTATAATCACACCACCAGTGCCACCCATATGAGGTTGGGTTCCCCTTTGAGTCTGGTTCCTCTCAAGGTTTCTTCCTTACCAATTTAAGGGAGTTTTTCCTTGCCACTGCTGCCTGAGTCACCTCAGACTTGCTCATTGGGGATAAATACATATACATACATACATACACACTGTGAACTATATATATCTTGAAGTTCTATTATATTAATTCTTTCTATTATTCCTTATGTTTACGTTTTGTTCTATGATTATGTTCTGTAAAGCTGCTTTGAGACAATGTCTACTGTAAAAAGCGCTATACAAATAAACTTAAATTGAACTGAAAATGTGTGTGTGTGTGTGTGTGTGTGTGTGTGTGTGTGTGTGTGTGTGTGTGTGTGTGTGTGTGTGTGTGTGTGTGTGTGTGTGTGTGTGTGTGTGAAAGAGAGAGAGACAGAGCATCACAGAATGTCCAAATACTTCATGAAGCACAGTCCAACTGGAGCTGGTACATCTCTAGATGCCTCAGGATCCTCATAGTTTGGGCTCATCTGGTACAATCTCTGGGGGTGTGGTTAATGGCCAGGGACAGAAAATATAAAAATAGCTGAGCTGTGAGGCCAGAAAGTTTCAAATCACAGTAACAAATGCAAAAATATGGCTGAAAAGAGAGAGAGAGAGAGAGAGAGAGAGAGAGAGAGAGAGAGAGAGAGAGAGTACTCTGTGCAGAGAACTCTGTGCACTCGTAATGAAAGAGTGATGCTGTTTTGTTCACACACAGTTTGCAGATAACATTGTCATGACTGTTTGCAGTCACCATGAGATGTAAGTTTAAAAATGAACCTAAGGTATGTAACAGGTTGCATCCTTTGATTAGTGTAAGAATCTAATGAATGGATGCTAATTGTCTGTAATTCGCGGTAAGAACAACAGCCAAGAGGGACTTTTAAGTTTGTCATCCTTTACTTCCCTCAAACAACAAGAACTGCAGCTCTTATAGGTCATTATTTAATATTGAATAGTACTTGGGTGATGGAATTACTATCCAAAGTGCAACCTAAAAAAATACAGAAGCATCATAATAAGGTTCCCCTAACTCTGTTCTCTGACCTTGCCATGAAGAAAATCAAGAGAATCCTCACTGGACCTCAACACCACTGCCATTTCTAAAATATCTTTCAGAAACAACAATATTTTCAAGTTTGATAATTTCAGAGATATCGAAGAAACACAGTGAAGCAAATAAGTATTTGATACAATGCCGATTTTTCAAGTTTTCCCACTTACAAAGAATGGATAGATCTGTAATATTCATTGTAGGTACACCTTAATTGTGAGAGACAGAATCTAAAAAATCACATTGTATGATTTCGCTGGGCAACACGGAGTTTCAGCCCCAAAATCTGAAAGATCTAGAAAAGACCTGTATGGACGAGTGGGTCAAAATCCCTGACCTCTGTAATTGTAAGCAAAGGTTTCTGTACCAAATATTAAGTTGTATTTTTCGATTGTATCAAATACTTCTTTCATAAAATGGAAATTAATTATTTAAAAATCATACAATGTGATTTTCTGGATTTTTTTTAGATTCTGTCTCTCACAGTTAAGATGTACATACAATGAAAATTACACATCTCTCTATTCTTTGTAAGTGAGAAAACTTGAAAAATCATTTGACCCACTGTATAAGGGGCAAAATTTAGTTTAGTAATTAGTTTTCATTGGCATTACCAACAAAGGTACCTCTAAAGGCAAATAGCTAGAATGATCCTGAGAATTTGTAAGAAAACTGCATAATAGCTTGATTAATGAAATCAAGAGAGATTCATTACCTCAAAACCAAATCATTAATGCACAAGGACATTTCAATGGGAATTGGGATATGGAATGGGACACCTTCCATAAAGTTGTGCACTGTCAAGGGGAAACCACCAAATGTGTGAAAATGGTCCAAACTTTCATTTAAAACACAGCCACCTTTCACAGCATAATGCATTACCAACATCATTATGTACTATAACACTTCAGGCACTTGCTTGTCATGCTCCTGCTTGGTTCTCAGTAGAAAAGCTCCTAACTGCATGTTCTCCTGGATTTCACTCCTCTTGGTAAAGTAGAACAGACAAGGTTGCTCAACAGTGAAACTCTCCTGTAAACCAGCCAGAGAATGAGCACCTACTGTACAGTAGGTTATCAGATGATGCAATAACTACAATTACTTTCTTGAACAAGTGCTGCTGTTGTACTGTACAATCTCTGCATAAATTTGCTAGCTGAGTTGACTGACCTGATGAATAACATTTTGAAAGATTGGCTAGAACCCAAAAGAGAACAAACATTCTGTGTTTTTTCCCCCGTTAATTGTCAAGTAGACCTTGCCCTTAATATTTCAAATTTTGTACGGACACTGCACCATTTTACAGAGGAATAATACTGTGTAACCAATCTTATTTGTTGTTCAATTATTTTTCAGCGTGAAGGTAAACCTCATCTGTAAAAATATCTAGAATTAAGCTATTAACAAACATTTGTAATTGTATTCACAATGAAACTGAATCCGTTTTTTTTTTGTTTGTGTGTGTGTGTGTGTGTGTGTGTGTGTGTGCCCAAAAAATTCTTTGCACTAGATATTTGCAACAGTGTTAGGCATTTGGTCCAATAAACTAGATGTTCTTAAGTACTGTTGAACGTTTTTACACCTACTATTGATGTTGCTCACATTTCCTGGATGTTTTTGTGATATTTCTTTATATCATAATGGCCAAAAAATAATATGAATAATAATAGAATGCCAGGTTCTTACTCCAACACAAAGTTTTAATGCAACTTTTGTGTTGTTTTTGTTGTGCTGTTGTTCAGTAGATGAGTCAGTGGAATCAAACAAAGGTATAGCTCTTTTTTATTATCAGTGTAATGATATTTGCCTTCCATTTGTGCTTCACATTAGTACTAATATTCTATTTCCTTCACTCTCAAAGCTGCAACCTGCAGGCAGTCACGTATTCCTCTCTCCCTTAGGGGAATTGTGGACATGCATTTTGCTCAAGCTGTATGATTTGGCAGCACACTTAAACTACACAGCACTGTTGTAGTGTGTGTACAATATGTGTGTGTATAGTATAAGCATGTAACCAGAGTCGAACAACAGATCTCAGGGGTGGAATACACTTCACTGCTACATTCCCTCTTTTTGTCCTCAGACCCTCATTACACTCCAGTAAAAGCTCTTTCTTACCTCCCTGTGTGTAAAGGGATCAGTATGTCCAAAGCAAGGGAGCCCCAGTGGCTGAAACCGAGACCTCTGAATTGCAGCTCTGTTTGGTTTGGGAGCTTTCCCTGCGTTGAAAAGAGAATGTTCTCTCTCCATATCTGTGCTGAACTCTCACGATCTCTGCTTTCTGTTCCCTCAGTACTAGCTCTGCGGGAAAAAGGAAAAGAAAGAGCCTTTATTTTGGTCACATGTACGTTACAGCAAGGTGAAATTCTTTCTTCACATAACCCAGCTGTTGAAGTTGAGGTCAGACCACAGTGTTATGATGCAGCACTCCTGGAGCATAGATGGTTAAGGGCCTTGCTCTTGGGTCCAACAGTGGCACATTGGAAGTGGTAAGGCTTAAAACCCCACCTTCCAATCAACAACCCAGAGCCTTAACCCCTTGAGTTGACCCACCACCCCCGTAAAAGAAGAAGAAGAAGAAGAAGAAGAAGAAGAAGAAGAAGAAGAAGAAGAAGAAAAAGAAGGTGGTGGTAAAGGAATATTAGGTCGTTTTAATCAGTTCACCTACAGCAGTATGTACTGTACAGTCTGTTTAACTGTAATAATAACAATAACAAAGCATTTAAAACAACACATGCAATAACAGAAATTTTGAAAAACATGCAATATTACCTGTGTGAAATATCTGTTAGCGTGACTATTTACTCGTGGTCTCTTTTTTCTTCTCTGTATTTATACATTGTGTTGTGTATATACTCTATATTATATTATGTCACTATTCTTTTTATATATTTGCATTTCTTTAAATCAGATTTCTTCTGTAACAGAGAAATTTCCCCATTGTCGGACGAATAAAAGTATATCTTATCTTATCTTATCTTATCTTATCTTATCTTATCTTATCTTATGAATAAATGAATGCAATTTAATTTTCAATTCAATTTATTTGTATAGCACTTTTAACAATCCACTTTGTCTCAAAGAACCTTTTAGAAGTTTTGAAACAAAAAAAATAATGTATTAATACATTTTAAGTTTTTAAAGTTACTAAATATCTCTAACATCTACTGTATCCTCATCCTTAACGAGCAAGCTGGAGACAGTGGCCAGGAAAAACTCCCTGAGATGATATGAGGAAGAAACCTTGAGAGGAACCAGACTCAGAAGGGAACCCATAATCATTTGGATGACATTGGACAGTAAATAATGTAAATGTAAATTGTCATTTCAACAACAGTTTATAGTTGTGCATCTGAGAGCTCCTGAGGAACTAAAGGGTCAGCTCAAAATCTGAGTTCACCATAGACCCTACACTAACCTTGATGCCAAAGTCTTCACATTATTGCTAATGAAACTAGACCAAACAGCTGACTGAAGCAACAATAGTTCAAAGAAGGCATGACAGTCTCCGGGGAGCCCGCAGCAATCCCATGAGTCACTGGCTGACCAAGCAGGTCAATCCCCGGCAGGGTGAACACCAGGCAACTCCAAGACTCCAACCAGGGGTAGAACGTCATAATTGATGAAGTAGGTCCGTAAGAAGAGACGATCAGACTAGGAATGATGGGAGCTTGGATAGCTCAACAGAAAAAGAGAGAATGTAATCATATGATAGACAATGTACATTATGTGCAAGACTAGCTATGGCAGTATAACTTAAAGGTAGAGCCAGACGTGACACAGACATGAGGGCTTCCTGGGACATAAGCAATATTTCTGAGATTAAAAAAGGCTACTCTTGTGATATTATTTATGTGAGCTTCAAATAAGAGACCAATGTCTATAATCACATCAAGTTTTTTTTACTGCTGCACATGATAAAATAGAAAGACCATCCAGAGTTACTCTGTAATCAGAAAGCTTACTTCTGGCTGCCAGCGGTCCTAGTAAAAGCACGTCTGTCTTGTCAGAGTTCAGCAGAAGGATGTTAGTAAACATCCACTTTCTGATGTCCTTCAAAAAATTTCCAATCTTATTAAGCTGGTGACTCACATCTGACTTAGCTGAAACATACAGTATATCTGCATATCATCAGCATAACAGTGGATGTTAATACCATGTTTATGTATAATTGCACCAAGGGGTAGCATATATAGGGAGAAAAGCATTGGGCCCAAAAACAGAACCCTGAGGAATACCGAACATTATTACCTTAGTATGTTTAGAGTAGTCATGATTTAGATCTACTTACTGATATCAATCAGTCAAATAAGACCTGGGCCAGGAGAGGGCTGTCCTTTTAACACCAACAACATGTTCTAGCCTATCTAATAAAATAACGTGGTCAATGGTATCAAAAGCTGCACTAAGATCGAGCAACACCAGCAAAGACACATAACCCTGATCAGAGCCCAGTAACAGGTCATTTACAACTGTAACCTGTGTTGTCTCTGTGCTGTGGTGAAGCCTAAATCCTGACTGATACATTTCATGAACATTATTCCTATGTAGCTACAGTATGAGAATAACCACTGTCCTGCAATCTTTTCTAGGATCTTGGAAATCAATGGGAGGTTTGATATTGGCCTATTAATGAATGATCTTACTCACAGGAAATCTGTTTCCTGGATCCTGTGTTAGGAATTTTTACACATATAATCTGGCTTTCCAGGCCACATTTCATATATTTCCTATAATACTAGCCAGTTAATTTAGCTGTTAATACCCAAAACTGATTTTTACATAAACTGCAATAAATTAAAATTACTTATTCTCATATAAGTATGTGCCTTTCTGTATTGGACTAAGATATTGGCTCCAGCAGTAGGACTGGCAAAGAATTTTAATTACAGGAGATTTTGAGAGTTGAAGCTGATTCTTCCATAAAAACTAATTTATTCATAAACTGTATTTTATGGAAACAGATGTTGATGATAAATCAGATTTTTGAATGAAATATGTCCTATCCCTATGCATCTTGCTCTAGTTTTTTCCTGCATCCAGCTTGTAGTTGCTAAGCATCAACTGTGCAAACAAAATTGCTAAGTTAGAATTAGCTCCCCTCAGATATTGTTGTGAAAACCAGGAATGTTTTTAAACCACTACTAAAAACTTATGTTTCATATTGACATCAGGGGTATCAAAAGTGTTTAATGTGCTGGGTTGGATACAGTAGCTTAAAATGAAGCCCTGCATTATTTTCCTTCAGTGTTTTAAATTGATAATTAGTATGTGATGATGGTGTTCACTATATTATGATCTCCTCTAACTCTTGTGCCTTGTGTTAGAATACTTCTCTTCAAGAACATTTTCTCATCATCATCCATTTAATCAGCTTCCCTGTTTTAATACTAATAGCACAAGGCTATCTGAAATACAAAATACATTCTTTAAAAATATGGATTTTAGCCTTTTTGACTTGTGATCCAGTGATTTGTGTCTGCCTTTATTTTTTTTCCTAATTATAATAATTATTATTTCAGTATTTTCACATGCACATTGCTGAATGGTACAATTACATTTTCTGGTGCTTCTGGATATAATTTTCTTTTGTACATTTTGAGTGTCTTCAGGAAATTAAGAGACTAGATTCTTAAGCTATAAGCGGCCACATTTTAAGAGTTTCGCTGAATTTGGTGTCATCAGACAAAAAATAGCAGCCAGATGAATCCATCCATGTCTAATATTATGTATTAATAACACTGCATATTTTAGTTCATATTAAGCTGCTGGTTTGATCTGAGCAAGGTTATTCTGTTGCTGTGATTCTTGTTAAAAATTTTAATACCATTTTAGTGCAGTAAACGTCAAATTTCTTATAGAGGGGAAAGCTCACATGCACATTCTGCTATTCTGGTACGTCTCCTTTGAAGAACAGACCTTCCTCAGTTGGAAGACATAATACTATGGATCATAAAAAGTAGCTGATATATCTTTTTTGGTGTTGATGTTAGGTCAGTCTCATGAGAAGGAGTAACATGAGAATGTGCAAAATATGAGTCAGAGTTTGTCAGCTTAAGTGTTTTCACAGCTGCTTTCTGAGAAACAGATCCGGACAATTCCACAAGATTGCATGAACTTCGCTGAGTGATTCTTGATCAAAACTACTGTTAAATTAAACAGTATTTTCACACATTTTAATTACCTTATCTGTATTAGTAAGCTACAAAATTTAATGGACTGATTTAAAGATGTGTTTTCTAATAATTTGATTCATTCAGGAATATCAATTTTAGTATTTTATAATGGTAGGTTTAAATCATGTAATAATTTTCCACCCTTAATGTGAGATATATATACATATAAATATACAAATTGTATTATTGTACATATAAAGTGAAAAACAATAAGAAACATTTTACAACATTCTTTTATAATTGTGGATAATTGTGGATTTGGCTGTGTGCAGAATGAATCTTCAAATGTATTTATTACACAGCTGTTATCTGAAACTATTTCATTCAATTTAACACCAAATAAAGTCAACTTTAATATGAATAACTATACACCAGCTCATTTGTACAGCTATCTAATTAGCTAATCATGTGACAGAACAATGAAAACACTGTAGATATAGGTCAAGAGCATCTGTTTATGCTCACATTGAACATCAGAATGGATAAAAAAGTGAATAGAATAAAATTGAATAGAAAAAAATAGGTCTGAAAGAGGTGATGCCAACCTGGTCTTCCAGTGTTGTAGCCCATCCACCTCAATGTTTGTTGTGTTGTATTTTCTGAGATACTTTCCTGCTCATCAAGGTTGTAAAGCGTGGATAGAGCAAATTTGTTATATAGATAGTATATTATATTTAGGGTTATAGACTTCCTGTCAGCTTAAATCAATCTAGTTAGTCTTCTCATCCTCTCTTATCACTAAGGTGTTTCAGCCTTCAGAACCTTCTCTCATAGGATGTTTTTCACCAATATTCTATGTAAACTCTCACCCCACCAAAACTCCAAAAAGTGTCTCAATAATATTCAGATCCGTACACAGAGCAGGCCATCAGAGATGGTCAACTTTACTATAATGTGCTTCAGACCACTCTGTCACCAGTCTTGCTGTCTGTATTGGTGCATTATCTTCCTGGAACATGACACCACCTTCAGGGTACAATGTTTGAACAATTGAGTGCACATGGTCCTCTAGAATGGTTTGGTAGTCCTTTGGCAGTGATATACCCAACTAACACAAGCTAGGGGCCTAGGAAATGCCATGATATTGCAGACCAAACCTGATTCAAACCCGTGATTCACTTTGGACAGATAATAGTACAGGTGGTAAGCTTCTTTGTGGCTTCTCCACAGCTTAACTTTATTAAAAGAAAAGAGCAGTGCACCAAAGGCTGATGGCCCTAACAATCAAAAATACTACATGTATTGACCTGTATTGCTCTCTGTTTTACTGCACATAAATCCCCCTGTTAATTTGGCATGCTACATAATACTTTCTGAAGTAGGCATTCACTTCAAGGAAATATAAAAAAGGTTTTAGAAAGCTGAAGGTTGTTTTTGGCAACCTACAGATCCTCTGTGATGCAGAGGAGCAGTGGTGTGGTACAGGACACCAAGGCTATTTATTTTTACTGGCAATGTGGCTTAAAGCTACATTGGAGGTGGCGTGCTGTTCAGGACTATATATCTTACCCCCTAGCAGCCTGGAATTGAGGAGAAGAAGAAGTTAGCAGGAGCAGATAGATGAAGAGAGGGGAACTGAGAAGGGAAACGGGAAACTCACTACTCGGGAGTCAGCCAAAGTGCAAGGCTGCTTTAATGGCCTCCCATTAAAATGTTGCATTTTAAAAAAATGCTGCATTTTTTAGCTTAGAGAGTTGCACTAGACATCCTTTTCCCTGTCCTTGCAATGCTCAATGTATGTGACTGTGTGAAACATGGAAGGCATAGATACATGCTTAGTGACTCTAATTGCCCTAGTGACTCACTGAGACTGGTGGTATCATTAGCCAGACTGGACCACCAGATGTTCCTTGCCCCAACTGTTGCTGCAAGACTCTATTATATTAATACCAAGATAGAAGGACAGTACAGTGGTGCAGCGGGAAGCAGTGCCACCTCACACATGCCTGGTTTGAGCCCCAGCTTGGGATAATGTTTATGCTACAAGCGGTGCATGTTCTCCAGAAAAGCATGTATGTTTCTCTCTTAGTTGTTGGGTTTCCACCAACTGTCCAAAAACATGGAGAATGTCAGATTGGCTACTCCAGTGTTTCTCAATCTGGGGCCAACAGACTTGTAGTCCACAGCAGAATTAAGGGACTATTATAAGTGTATCCAAAAATACTTGAAGTATGTATATAGTATTTGTGTTAAATATTTCAATGGATTTGAATTTCAATGAATATTTCAATTTGAATGAAAAAAAATTACATTTAAAAAAATTAATTAGTCTTGGAATCTAGGGCTCTATGGCTGAAAAAAGGGAATCACTGGGCTACACTTAATTCCCTATAGGTGTGAAAGTCCTAAGGTGTAAACATAGCATATATGTATGTAGATGTAGTCCTAATGACATGGTAGCATACAGTATGTAATTCAAGTGATTGTCACCTGTGCCTATCTCAGGCGTCATCGGGCATCAAGGCAGGACACACCCTGGATGGAGTGCCAACACATCACAGGGCACACACACACTCTCATTCACTCACGCAATCACACACTACGGACAATTTTCCAGAGATGCCAATTAACAGGCTCCCTGTGACCCGAGAAGTTTGGATAAGCGGTAGAAAATGAGTGAGTGAGAGAGAGAGTGATTGTCACCACCCAAGGATAGGGGAGCTGTAAAATAAAGTTAGTACCATTTGTATCTACTGTATGGTTCTATAATCCCTGGACAACAGGGTTCTTTTTCATTCAATGACAGCACTGATAAAAACGTGGTGAGGTGTCAGTAAAGATGACTGTTGATGTATGTATGATGCCCTGTGATGGACTTGCATTTTATCCTGGGTGAATGTGGCAGGATCCAGGATCCAAGCAATGCCAAGTTTCTTAATCAGTAGGCAGCTGTTTGGAAGGGCTAAAATGAAATGCTTCATTAGATCAACCATATACAGCACTTTAAGATCAAAATATAATATTTTGAACATGTACACTGGTATATTTAGTGAAGAAAACCCAAATCATATTTACTGTAACATATTGTGGTGGAACAATGATGGTCACTGGGGCTATTTTGTAGCTGTTCCAATATCTTGTGAACTTTTATTGCATCAGCGATTTGATTAAATATAAGGGTATTTTAGCACAACAAGGTTGCCGCAGAATGAAAATATCAATGGGCCATTAAAATGCAATGACTGAACCATTACATCAAAAATGTTGGACTGCATTAAACGCCAGTTTTTATTTTAGTTTTCTGTTGAGACAAAATGTGCTGGAAATTCACATGATCAACACTGCAACACTGACAGTCAACATTCTGGAGCTCTCCCAAGTGCATGAGCACTACCTAAAGCTTGCAGCATCCGCTGAGTGACCTCATGTATCAACATGCTGAAACCGCTACCAGATGCTACTGAGTGGAGAGCTGACTTGTCCAAAAAAGTCTTATGAAATTGAATGTGAGGCTGGAGCATCAGTAATATGCCTTCTTTTGTTTTAAATAAAGTATACATGCATTTAAATGTACAGTATAAAGGTGGGCACTTTTGGATCCACTATAAAAATTATGTGAGAGAAACATAGTGAGGACAAGGCTCCGGAGATAAGTACAAGAGGCAAAGGTGGCAAGGAAAAACTTCCTGAGACCATATTAGGGACAAACCTTGAGAGGAACCAGACTCTAAATGGAACAAGTTATGAGCATCAGTGTATTCTCTGAATTCATTAGAGTTTTAACATAAATTCCTTCCTGCCAAAGCCAACAAGTATTCAATGGCGGAGACCCAAATGCGAAAATGACTTTGGCAAGAGCAGTTAAAAGCCACCTTTCTGGTTTCCAAGTGGTAGTCTCCACAAAAGTGGGAGATTTTGGACTAATTTTGCAGTGACAGCATATTATAATGAGCCACTCATCATCATCATCATCAAAACACCAAGTTAGGAAATAATCTTTTCCCAAATAAATTTTGGGATACTTATATTGTGGTATAGTTGCACAGACCTGGAGACTTTATGCCAAAAAGTACACTGAACCTGTTCTGGTGCCTCATAATGCCAACACACTTTAGAACTTTACTTTATTTGGATTTTTCCTTTAATGAGCCACTAAAGAAACTTAAGTTCCTGCCTGTTACCAGATTCTTTTTTCAGTAAATCTAAAATATATTTTCTTTTGGAAAATCGAAACATCTGTGTTAAGGTCCACATTCATTAGAGTAATGAAAGAAACCTCATTAATTCCACATCACATTCCATAATTGTAGTGGGGTAATTTGTCTTATTTTACTATTTATAGACTCTGACAATGAAAATGCTGCTTGTGGCACTGAAATAGCTGGCAAGACCTTAGTTACATTTGCTGCTTTTGTTACTGGTTAAAGCACTATGTGTCTCCAAAAAGCACCAATGAGGTCTTTCTGATGGCGTTCACCTCAGTAACAAGATCCAGGGTAATTCCCATTTCCCAATCCTAACTTTTTTCAGTGCCAGAGACAGAAGGGAGTCTAGGTGAATGTGGAGGCTACTGCAGCATTTTCCAGGAAGCCTGCACAGCTTCTATCAGAGCATTTGCTTTCTCGAAGTTCTAAAAGGAAACCCCGAGGCACGGGGATAACATGCAAACTCCACACACACAAGGCAGAGGCGGGAATTGAACCCCCAACCCTGGAGGTGTGAGGCAAACGTACTAACCACTAAGCCACCGTGCCCCCCTCGGTTTCCTCCGGGTACTTCGGGTACTTCCTCCCCCGGTCCAAAGACATGCATGGTAGGTTGATTGGCATCTCCGGAAAATTGTCCATAGTGTGTGATTGTGTGAGTGAATGAGAGTGTGTGTGCCCTGTGATGGGTTGGTACTCTGTCCAGGGTGTATCCTGCCTTGATGCCTGATAACGCCTGAGATAGGCACAGGCTCCCCGTGACCCGAGAAGCTCGGATAAGCGGTAGAAATTGAATGAATGAATAAGTTCTAAAAGGTTAGCATGAATGTTGAATTCATCTCCAAACACTTTGCTAGTTAGTCCTAAGGTGTAAAGATAGCATATATATGTAGATGTAGTCCTAATGACATGGTAGCATATGTAATTCAAGTGATTGTCACCACCCAAGGATAGGGGAGCTGTAAAAAAGTTAGTACCGTTTGTAACTATGGTTCTATAAACCCTGGACAACAGGGTTCTTTGTCATTCAATGACAGCACTGATAAAAATGTGGTGAGGTGTCAGTAAAGATGACTGCTGATGCAGATAGAGATTATCTACATTGCTGTACTTCATTTATACGTAATGACTTCATTGTTGTTGTCAAATTTATTTATATAGTGCTTTTAACAATGGACATTATATTTAGAGAACAAAAGACTGAATTGTATTTTATATTATACAAACATTAATATAATACAAAAATTCAAGATTAATTTTAGACTTGTATTTAAGTGTGTTTGTAATTATCCCCAACGAGCAAGCCTGAGGTGACTGTGGTGTATGTGGCAAGGAAAAACTCCCTTGGATGGAAGAGGAAGAAACCTTGAGAGGAACCGACTCAAAAGGGAACCCATCCTCATTTGGGTGACAGTGGAGGGTGTACTTATAAATATACAGTCCTTCAATTGTGTAATGATTAGGAGGTTGTCTTCAAAGACCACATGTATGTGGCATCTCCTCTTAGAATGTCTGAATACTTTATGAAGTGGAATCCAACTGGAGCTGGTACAGTAAAACATAAACTGCTGTTATTGTACATAACATGAGGAAGCATTTTGTCCACTACATAAGATAATAGCGCAAAAATATCTTTAGCAAAAGTACCCACTGTGTCACCTTGACCCCTTTTTACTGCAACATTTAAGCTGATCAAAGGTTGTGAGTTTGAATCCCAAGTCCACCAAGCTACCCCAGGTGGGTCCCTGAGCAAAGCCCATAACCCTCAATTACATATATTTATATATATAGGTTAGTCACTCTGGATAACGGCATCTGCCAAATATAGTATATTAGCAATATACAGTATGCAGTACAGATTGGATTGTGGTTTTGCAAGGTGGAGTTCATGTTTCAAGTGAGATCTTCTGTGATGTGCACAGCAATAAAATTGAGCTCCTGACTGCTTCTATAGTAATGCTGTTGATGTGCAGTGGGGACTGCAAATGAGTACTGCAAGTCTTTCTGAGCTAAACATCATCTTCATAAAGTAACAGATGCTGCTTCTGCACCAATATATAATTTACTCCACCTTCTATTTGTATTGTGAGTCATTGTTGATGCTAATTAAGACCAAACCTGTAACGTCATCAGCGAACTTTATCTGTTTTGAGCTGTTTAGAGCTAATCCTGCACAGTGATGGTGGCCTGTGGGCAATAATTCTGATAAACGTATTTGGAACAAAATTGTTTATTATGAACTGTTTACAAAATGTATTTTATCATTTGTTTTTGAATTTTGAAAGAAATCACTATGTAATTTGTATTACATGTTTTGTTTAGTTTAGTCAGGAGGACTAGAGGAGGTAGCAAATGTATGTACTATTACATTTTGTGTCACACTGTTGGTTTCTAATGTAAATGTTTTGTCATAAGTCTCTAAAATTCTCCATGCATACATGAAATTAAAATTTTTCTTGCTTTACATGGCTGGATCACAGTAAAGAAAGATGACTTCATGTGTGTTAACAAAGAAATGGCAATCATGTACATGATGATCTGTAAATAAATCACATACATAAAATATACATTTTGCTATAAAGTTAATTTCCTCTACGTATGGAGACTTTTGGGACGTTCGACAATGTCTTAAAATATGAAGCTATATATAAATAAGATCTATTTTTTATTAACAGTTTTATTATTTTATTCTTATTCTGTTTACTGTCTAAGAGTGTCTTTGTCTTTACAAAAGATTTAATGACAAATATAATCAAAATAATGATCAAAATAAATGTATTCAAGCATAGTAACAAAGATACAAAAAAAATGTAATATCATAAAATCTAAAGTTGCTTATTAAAACATATGAATTTGTTTTATTAAGTTTTTAAGTAGGGGGCACGGTGGCTTAGTGGTTAGCACGTTCGCCTCACACCTCCAGGGTCGGGGTTCATTTCCCGCCTCCGCCTTGTGTGTGTGGAGTTTGCATGTTCTCCCCGTGCCTCGGGGGTTTCCTCCGGGTACTCCGGTTTCCTCCCCCGGTCCAAAGACATGCATGGTAGGTTAATTGGCATCTCTGGAAAATTGTCCGTAGTGTGTGAATGCGTGAGTGAATGAGAGTGTGTGTGTGCCCTGCGATGGGTTGGCACTCCGTCCAGGGTCTATCCTGCCTTGATGCCCGATGACGCCTGAGATAGGCACAGGCTCCCCGTGACCCGAGAAGTTCGGATAAAGCGGTAGAAAATGAATGAATGAATGAAGTTTTTAAGTATGAAGTATCTTAAGTTTTTGCAGATGATCAAGTCATTATTAACAATTGTTGCATCAGTCATTATTAACAGGTGCTCTGTAAGGAAAACTGAGGAAATAATAATATAACATCTCTTCTGACCCTCCTAAATCTTTCCCACTCTTGTGCCTGTAAGGAAAAGTCTCAGTGAGACAAAGAGAATACGCACGGCCAGTTTAGTCAGCCTTCAGGTCTGTACACTTTGTTTTCCTTTGGCCTCTCAATCAAACCACAATGTAGTAGATCCTTCATTATGTAATTGTGAATTTAAATGTGGTAAGCTAAACTGTGTCAATAGATTTCCTGATATATACAAGTGAATTTTGGTGGGAATTACCCTGGTTTATAATGGAGTATTCATGGTTTTTCATTCTTGTTTTCAGTAATTTTCTACTTAAAACAAAAGTTAACACAGTAACTGAAGAAATATAATGAAATTATAATGATATATAATGAGATATATAGGAAATAATAAATATTTAAGCACAAAAACAAAGATGATTTCTATACATACATTTATAGTTATGCAATGTAAACACAGAGCCCTGATTTTTTATTTTGAAAAAAATAAAATAAAAAATGCATTATATTGGTCAATTCCAATTGGGACCCTAGGGACAAGAGAGAATTCTTCTCAAATGGGACACCAGTCCATATCAGGGCATAATAGGCAGGTGCACGCGCGCGCACACACACACACACACACACACACACACACACACACACACACACACACACACACACACACACACACACACACACACACACACACACACACACAAACACACACACATACACATACACGCGCACACACAAACTCAATAATTCATTCATTAATTATTCACTAATTCAACCTGGAGAGGAACCCCACACAAACCCAGGGAAAACAGGCAAAAGTCCACATAACCAAACAATAACCTGAGAATGGGTTCAAACCATGGACCTAATTTTGGACCTAAAAAAAGTTTTCAGTTTCATGTGCTAGAGTTTGTGATAATCCAACAGGCAACAGACAGGCAACAGAGATTAAACAAGTACAGGGTCTAAACACAGAAAATCCATAATACAAGAAACTCTAAAGAGTAGCATGGCAAAAAACATGACTAAAACATACAGAGATCACTCAGGAACTAAAAAATAAAAACTGCTACAATAATATCATTCAGGAGCCATCACAAAATAAATAGTAAAAAACTGTGACTGGGGCAGATTGTGTATTCACTATCAATGAAGCTAAAAGTGAATGATGCAGCCACACAGTATACATACTTCTATTCTCAAAGTTCACTGATAAATATTTGCTCTATGTTTTAAGTGCATAATGCCACCTAGTGTGTAGCTATCTCAACACTGTGATCTAAACTGAATTGAATTGGTGTCTTGTAGGTGGTAATTTGCAAATTGTAATAATGTAATTTTCCAGCTTGGCACATTTTCAAAACATGGCCACCCCACACTCTGCCAAAGCACAATAAGCTTATACTTTATACTTTAAGTAAAAGCTACTTTAACTGTACCTTTACAGTTTCATGCCT
This sequence comes from Tachysurus fulvidraco, assembly GCF_022655615.1. Classification (NCBI taxonomy): domain Eukaryota; kingdom Metazoa; phylum Chordata; class Actinopteri; order Siluriformes; family Bagridae; genus Tachysurus; species Tachysurus fulvidraco. The sequence continues at coordinate 6,004,079 of NC_062529.1, forward strand.
GAGATTGTAATTGGCACTGTTCATCTACAGTATAGTAAACTTTCAACATTTTGAATTGAATTGCTGTACAACAGCCTTTATCATCACCACACATACAGTACATTGCAACACAGTGAAATACTTTTCTTCACATGCCCCAGCTTTGGAGTTTGGGATCAAAACTCAGATTAATTGCCTCTGAAGGTAAGGACCTTGCACAAGGGCCTGTCAGTTATAGTTTTTGCAGTACTGGGGCTTGAACTTTGACCTTCCAATGAACACTCCTTAACCACTTGAGCCAATAGCGAGGAGTGTTTCAAGAAGCCAACCGCTAACATTATTAATAACTCGTATGTTGATGATTAACGTCTCAAAAGTGATTAGTATTGCCAAAGTTATATATTTAACCAAGTACTTTGTCTGTATATGAGCCAATTTAAAGCCTATACTGCTGTAAACTAAAATAAAAGGGGATGTGGGATGTGGTAGCTCAGTGGTTAAGGTGTTGAGCTACTGATCGGAAGGTCATTGGTTTGAACCCCAGGTCCACCAAGCTGCCACTGCTGGGCCCCTGAGCAAGGCCCTTAACACTCAGTTGCAAGTCACATTAAGGTCTCATTAAGGGTGGCTGCTAAATGCCATAAAAGTAGAAAGGGGAACTTTACACTGTGCCACAATTGTTTACATACAGTAAAGTGACGTGACATACAGCTAAGTATGGTGAACCATACTCAGTATTCGTTCTCTGCATTTGACCCATCCAAAGTGCACACACACCCGGAGCAATGGGCAGGCATTTATGCTGCGCCACCTGAGGAGCAATTGGGGGGTCGGTGTCTTGCTCAAGGGCACCTCAGCCGGCCCGAGACTCAAACCCACAACCTTAGGATTAGGAGTCAGACTCTCTAACCATTAGGCCACGACTTGTCCCAGTATGTGAAGGAGCTAGTTGTTGCAGACTACCCTGAGTTGAAAATTTGAAGCTGAGGGAGGGTTTTTACTGGTATTAGGTAAAGAAATACAACTTTGCCTCCATGACAGTATAATAACATGAAATAGTCAGATGATCAGTAAGTGAAATGCCTCTCCAGGCATTTGGTGGTCAAGCAAAAGAAAAGCAAAAAATTAGGTACCAACCTTTTAACCCCTCGGACTGCAGCAGAAACTGCTTGGTTAAGGTCTATAAAATCAGCAGGCTGAATAAACCATCTAGCCAACCATCCGCAACCTTTCATTATCTCATTATCTATTATTTGACCTTCATCCTTGCTCTGCTATTATATTTAATCTGTAAAGACTTAACTGTCTTCCTCCACTTTTCAAGAGCTATCAAGAGGACTGTAGGTTTCTTGTCATTTTCCATGCCTACAATTCAGTGTGAATAAATTGGACAGTCTGCTCTATTTTAACAAGTTCTGCAACTGTCAAATCCAATATTTATTTTTACTATTTCCAAAAAACACTGACCAGGACTGTCCAGTCCCGCTGGATTCTGTTAGTGTACTGAGCTCGCATGTTTTTCCAGCCCTTCAAGAATGCTTCCAGTTTTGAAAAAGTGTAGTGGGGCAGGTTGGATCTGATGAGGCTCAGCTTGCTCAAAACTTTCTCAAATTAAAGCAGAAAGCAGCATTGGCAATCACTGAATATTCCAATTTATTCTTCCTTTAAATGAGTGGCACAAAATGTCTGAATACTTTTCCAGAATTACTTGACTGGATTTTTCCAAATCCAAGGTAACCTAGGGCTCCTAGTTATTTCACATGGATGCTATTGTTAACATGAATGTTAGCTTTCTAGCTGGTGTGGGTTTACTGATTGCTGTCACACAGCCTTATGTATTAAACTGACTCACTTTCATAAGCTATAAAATTGGCATGTCTCAGAAGAGCACATATGTTTCTTCCCAAATTAGTGACCAGTTTGTTCTTTAAACTTCTAAAATTGTACTGTCCATAAGTCAACACCCATTAATAGTTCATAGTTAAGTGTAACATGCCGTTCCAGTGCAGATTACAATTGTCTGTAATTTATTTATGGCCTTTTTGAAAAATGTCACAGCATTGTTCTCTGCACAGTGTACAGAACTTTTAAACATAACCAATCATAATGAGAAAATTTCTGTAGGATGTGGTGACACTGAAATTGTAATGATTATTGGAAGAATATGGCTAGCCTTCTGCACTGTTTGTAGTCATGACACAATTCCTTTAGGGATTTCCGAGAAAGAGAAAAAGATTAATGCGGTTAGATGAGGAATCCTCATGAAATCATTTTGAGACTAAATATATTTAAATTAGGATTCAAGAAAGTTGAAGCATGTTCATACTGGACTGTACACAGTCCTGTTACTCTGACAGTTGAAATAGTCCTGATTAAAAGGTTTTTTTAAATTTATGTTAAATCAACTTGATGCTTTTTACTGATTTTTACAGATACGGTCCTAGAGACTGCATATCAAACACCAGTATTAAAGTCAGTCCAATATTTCATCATGCACATTGTACTGTTTGTTTCTTTAGCAATGAATTTACTCATGTTTTACTGTATAATGTACATCTGCTCACAATATTACCATATCAACAACAACTTATCAAAGCATTTTAGACACATTTGTTTGTGTTTACTGGAGTATGTTTACCTTACGCTTTATTTATCCCTCTCTTTGCCAAGAAGCCTTCAATGTTCTTGCAACTTGCCATGGCTTGTAAACAGAAACCCCTTTGTGCACCATTGGCAAGCCCCTTGTTCCTAATAGCTGCCATTGTGACCTTCAAATTATAGTTGTAAACAACAGATTCTTGTTAGGTTAATAACTTTCCAAATGTAAAGTAAAATGAGGTGTGTGATTAGTAATAGGTTAATTTAGAGATTAATTTGTATGCCCACCCATGGCTACAGTCCAGATGCTTGAAGGAAATGATTAGAAGCACAGTGACCAGCTCCATCCATATTTTGTGTTTCAGGACAGAAGCCTGTATTCAATTGATTTTTGCCATTTGGTTTCAGTTGTCTTTTGGTCAAGACCAAATATACAACTCTATTAGTTTGCTTTTGTTTATTCACAGCTTGGAGATGGTTTTAGAGATGGTTTTCTGTTCTGTTTCCCTTCTTTCTTTCTTTCTTTCTTTCTTTCTTTCTTTCTTTCTTTCTTTCTTTCTTTCTTTCTTTCTTTCTTTCTTTCTTTCTTTCTCTTTTGTATTTTTACACTGAACATTAGAGGATAAATGTGATGGGTACAGGATTTTGGTAATAGTGCTGAAAGCATCTCCAGGCTAAAGAAGCCAGGTGCAGACACTAAGAGTTACATTAGTGGTTTGCGTGTAAGGAATGGGACAGGGGGAAGGAGGAGATCCTTCTCGGTGGATGGTGAGTGTCAGAGATAAATGGTTTTGAGGGTGAGAGATCTATAGCTTAATTTTAGATACAATTTTTGTGTTTGCATAAAATATTGTATGATATCTCTTGTGGTTTAAAAAATAAGCGTTGGGGGAACATGTACATTTTTGGTCAGTGAAAATTGAGTTGAAAATTGAGTTGGTCTGGGGCCTAGGTAGAAGGGGCATTCGCAAGAAAGTCCATCTTTTCAATAAAGGCCTGTATATGAACTTTGCAGATGGGGAAGGCGCTTAGGAAGTGACTTTCAGTATGAACTGTATCATAACCCCCTTAGAGCTCTGTACTGTCCAGTAAGGAAGAAGGAGTGAGGGAATAACAACATGTTGTCTGTTCTGAATTAGCTGGTGTGAAAACAAGCCTCTCTTTTTAGAGTCTCCCTTCTGTATGGAAGCTCTGTGTGTGTGTATGTGTGTTTGTGTGTGTGTGTGTGTGTGTGTGTGTGTGTGTGTGTGTGTGTGTGTGTGTGTGTGTGTGTGTGTGTGTGTGTGTGTGTGTGTGTGTGTGTGTGTTTAGAGAGATGGCTGGAAATATAAACAAACATATTTTGGATTTATGATCATATTAACACATTCTTATTTTGACAGTTTGTTTATTCTGCTTGAATAAACTGTAAGGGGTTTAGGAAAAAGTACCAGTTGAGTGTAAAAAGGATGTATAATAGTAAGTATTAATATTAAAATAGTACAATACGTATTGGTGTTTGCATATAAGTAAAGCTGAGGTCAAGATTTTTAATACATAGAGACTAAAGGCATCAAACTTTATAAAACTTTATATAATTATTATTACTTTCCTTTTTAAAGTATTTTCGGGCATCTACTTTATTTCTAAATGAGGCATTTTTCATTCTATTTTGACATTTTTGCTTGTTGTTTCTAACAGAAATGACTCTAATCAATTGTTTGATTGTGTGAACAAAGTAGACACACAGATTAAGCTGAAAAAAGAAATATATTTTAACATGAAATGCATGAAGGTTCATGCAAAACTTTTGGTCTCACACGAGTGTACTGTATGTATCCATCCTAATATCTTTGATATAATAATGGGTATTTTAAATACAAATGGTTTAGGGCTGATTTTTATCCAGAAGACTAGAAAAATTAAGAACTCATTGTCCTGCCTGCTCTGTTTTCAAATAAGGACTGGCATGGCACACTGACAAACATATGTTATCAGTATGCTCTGAAACGTGTTTTGCAAGGCTGGATATATATAGCTGGAAGTGTCAATTTTGGTGTAGAGTAGTAAGGATTGAGAAGCCCAATTTCCTTCACTGCACATTATGTAACAATACATTATAATCTTTAAATCATATGTTTATCTGAGCTCTGCCACTGTATCTTTCACAGAGTTAAAGAAGTCTTTATCCTGGTCCTTGAAGCTTTGAACGATCAGCATTTTCAGTAGTGGTCAGGAAAGCTACTGTAAATTTGAAAGCAACGACTGCTCTCAACAGAGAGTGCAAATTATGTTAGTAGTAGCAACTGTTGCATAATGTGTGAGACTGAATTATTGCTCTTTTGAGTTCATTCTTAAAAATGAATCATTTAATTTCACAATCTCTGTCACAATGTGGCTCAATAAGAAACAATACATTTCCTAGTCTGACTGTCGGACTGAGGTATTTTCTTGTTATTGTTTCTGTTAAATTACACGCTATTTCCTCCAGAGACTGCGTAAAAAACAGGCGTTTGGATACAGTGGCCAAGTGAAGACCCTGACAGCTGCTTGTTTAAGTGAGGGAACAGATCTACAGGCAGGGATCTATGTAGAAAAAGAACATGTCCATGCTATTCCTTTATAATTATTCATTTTAAACCAAATTCTCTCACTGACAATGCTACAGTATGGATGGTTTTAGGTAGGACTCTGTAATCAAAATTTCAGGGATGAAATAGTTATAAAATCATTATATCATATATTTGATCATTTATATTTTTGTATCAATTCATCAGGTTAGAAAAGAATGTAAGGGTCTTTCAACCAAAAAAAAAAAAACTCTATATGAATACAGTGTCATTCATTGATGATTCAGTCAGTCATTTTCAGTAGTAGCTTTAACCTGGTCATGGTTGCAGAGGATCTGGAGTGTGTCCACTGTATAACAGTCACTATAGGCAGTAATACTTATATATAATGCTAATTTATCTGAGAATACATTCCATATACTGTGTAATGATTTAAATGTTTTGTTGTTTTAATTAATGCATTGAATGATGTATAACTGAGATTTGGTATAAGTCATTGCTTTATTATAAACTATGCAATAGCAGTATAAATACAAACAATATACAGTGAATCTGTAGCTCAAGTAACCTTGTAATGAGTGCAGTATTATAAAAGATATCTAGGGATACAGTATGAATTTAAGCCAAAAAAGAAAAATATTGTTACACATTGTTTTATATGGTTCCTTTTATTTAATTCACATTTCAATTAGCTTATTTTCAATTAGTATAAAGAAAGTGGAACAACAATGCATAAGTTATATGGCTGGTTGCTTGGACATTCAAAATAGTTTATTTCCTTGAATTCAAAACAGCTGAATGATTTTCTCAATACATGCAATTCATAATTAATGGCATTGCTTGCAGCAGCACTTTAAAAACATTTTTCATTATGAGTAATTTCCTGGAAACCAGTGCGAGTTGGTTGAAATGACAGGTGAAACATAAAAACAGGATTTAGAGGTAAAAGAGTAAGTAAGTAAGCCCACTTGGCCAAGATCTATTGTGGACACTTTCCATGAGAACTAAAAAAAATATATGTATTCACTGTAATGTATCCTGTTGACGCAAATCTCACTTACTGCATGATAATTATTAGATTATGTTTATTACTTTCTAAATATGTACACATTGTCAAGCTAGTTATTCTTTTATTCTGGATACAGTAGATGACCTTACACTTAAGGTAGATAATTATTATTTAAACAAACCTGAAATACATCAGTTATAATTACTCATAATCTTCATTTTATACAAGTCTTTATACAGAGCTGATTAAATCATATACATATACAGTAATCATAGAAACCAAAAAGAGGAACCTCAACCTATCAAGGCAGTTTTCTACAAGTCAACAATTCTTAAGTACATATTTTGATGGTGATAATGTGATATGATTTTGACAATAATGCACTGCTGAAAGTTTTTTTATATAGCTTATATTTTTTTCGACACAGTTTGATGAATACACAATATGAAATATTATACAAAATTTTAACCATGTAATCATGAATAGATAAAGACTGCCATAGTTCCTTTTTACTGCTAGATTATATGATGAACCTTTTTCCATTAATAAAAGATACACCTTGCAAAAAAAAAAAAAAAAGAGTGAATAGTCATTAAATATTAAATATACAGAATTAAACAGAATTTAGTGCTTCTTTAATAATACCCACTGTTAAATGTAATATATTTTAAAATATTTGAAAATGTCTTTGCTTGCATTGAGTCATAAAATCCAGGTGGACAATTAATTCTTTAAATTATGCCGGTGACACCAAGCCAAGGAGTTTCCCTCTTAGTTTGGCTGTGACTGTAAATTTCACAGGCTTCAGTGTTAACCCATATGAGCAGTCCATTGTGATAGTCTCAGAAGGGTTACTCTTGAATGTGCACTGATGAAGCAGGATGGCTAAGAACAAGAAGATCTCTGTCTTGGCAATCTGGTCACCAATACACCTCCTCTTACCTGTGGAGAAGATCATTACACTGTTGGTCAGGTCCTTGTTTAGCGCTCCATTTTCATCCAGGAACCTTGAAGGGTTGAAGATGTGTGGGTCCTGCCACTTCTGTGGGTCATGGTTCACAGACCACTGGTTGATAAATACCACTGTATCTTTGGGGATGTGGAAGCCATCAATAGTGACGTCTGTGGTGGTGGAGTGGGGGATGGTGACAGGCACAAAGCTAGTGTAGCGCATGGTCTCATAAATGAAAGCATCCAGGTAGACCAGGTTGATCTTGTCCTCAATTGAGGGTAGTCTATCACGACCAACAACTTTATCAATCTGCTCCTGGAGCTTGGTCTGCATGGCTGGGTACTTCAATAAGAACAGCAGCATCCACTGCATGACTGTAGATACAGTGTCCTGCCCTGCCCCAATGAGATCTGTCACTGTTCCCTCCACAAATTCTTTAGATAACATGTTATCTTTTCCATGTTCAATCACACTAATGATTGCATCACTCATATCTCTCGTTACATCTGGGTCATATGTGTCTCTGTGCTGAATAACTTTGTCCTTCACATAAGCAAAGAACTCATGATTGATAGTCTTGAAATTTTGGTAAACTGTTCGCACCGGGTTCGGAAAAGACTGAAGCCAAGGCATGACATCTACTAAGCTCCCAGCACCAACTGTCTCTCCAAACTTATCTACCCGGCCCAGAAGTGCCCTGAACTCTGGGTCATCATGCCCATAACGTTTTCCAAAGCAGAGAGCACAAATGACGTTAGCAGCGGCGACTGTAAATTCATGTGACGGATTGAAATAACATCTATCTGCACTCAGCCTGAGAAAGTTCTGAACCATGTCCATGGCCTCTGCAACAACATGCTGTTCAAAGGCCTTCTTGGTCTGGCTGTTAGAAGATGAGAATGCCCTTAAAGTAGACTGAGCTACTCTCCTGTGTGCCTTCCATTGTTCGCTGTAATTGCTGAACGTCATGCTTTTCCCACCTGATATCATTTGAAAGGAGATGAAGTTTGGTCTTCCTGCAAACTCTTTGCTATGTTGTATCAGAGCTTGTCGTATAGCTGTGTATCCATTCAGCACCACTATGTCATTGCAGCCCAATCGGATCTGGTAGACATTTCCATACTTCTTTGCAAGCCTGGAGAAAGTAATGTGAGGCATTTGCCCTAGTTGCATGGCATTGCCCACTAGTGGCCATGCAAAGGGCCCAGGCAGCCTTTTCTTGAGAGCAAGATTGCGGATCCATAGACAGGTCTCAAGGCAGCAGAGAAAAACGAAGGAAATGATGAGAGCTGGTTGGACTTGTCCACTCCATTCCTTTATAATGCTGCTTCCTTTCATGCCAAACTCACTCTCTGATAATGCCATCTCTTGATTCTGCTGTAAAATTCCAATTTTAATTTGAAGAACCAAAAATTTAAGTTATGTTTCAAAACATGATTCCTCAGCAGGCTGTTTAGGAAAGCAATAATACAAATAAAAGTTTAAAAAAAAAAACTCACAATGGATGATATCTTTCTCCTTTTTCCTTTTCTCAGTGATTAAAAAAAAACAATTAAACTTTGTAAGTTTTATCTTGGGTATATTCAGATATCTTCAATATTCAAGATACTATAAAGAATATATGGTGTTCTGACTTCTAGTCACTGAAAGTTGGTCTAGTGGAGCTGGAACACCAGCGTGTGTTATATATATGCTTCAAGCACAGGGGCCGGACTCGGTGTGGTTCTGTTCACTCCTCCCATACGTTTGGAGAGCTGCTTGTGTTACCTTTACGCACAAGTAACTCGCAGCACAAGAAAAGAGGAGGCGATGCCGAAGAGTTAAGTGTTGGTTCACGTGAATCCCGTAGGAATATTTGTAAATGCACATTTTCATGCCTGTGTCCGTATGGATACTTTTAGTTATTTTGCGCAAAAAGCAGAGTGGAACTGGTGGAAGTTCTCCGAACGAAATGCGCACACGGTTTGTTTCAGTCCTTTGAATTGTTCAAGACGCATAGATATATAATAAAGATTTCATCATATATAATAAATGTTCTATATTATGGTTTCATTTTCAGTATTATGCCTGTAAGAAATGTTTACAAATTTTATTCAAGCCTGAAACGCGTTCCTCATACAGATATGCATTACCTTTGTAAGGGTGTTTTGTTTAAAATGAACAACCGAAAACCGTATAAATGTTTGGGTAAACATAATTGTGACAATATCCTATGCATATGTTTTTCTGCTTTACGAACCTATTCGAGCGCTTTAGAAAATCCCCCACCCCAACCCCCACCTAACGTGATTATCCGCAGTGTCCTGTGCAAATAATAGTTACAGATGGGTGCGCATTTGTAATAAACCAACAAAAAGTGTTTCATTTCGACACTTCTAATAATTTGAGCATTTTAATACTGGAATTCATAAAAAAATACATTTTCAGGAAGTGTGAGAAATCATCCACTGATAATTATTAATCTGTTTTAATCACTTTTCTGTATGCATTGCATATTAATCCACCTATTGAGTCCAAACAGTATCTAAGGTTATAGTTTGTATATACTCTTCGTATATGTTGGTCAATGCCCTGTATACATAAAAAAAGTCCTCTGTTTCAAAGAATATCTATCCACAATAGATAACGTAAACTGATGCCATTTTTTAACTGTTATAATATTGTTTTACAGTGTATAAACTTATTGATGCAGCATATAAAGTAAATACTCTAAATTATTTCATAGCTTCTGGTTTATTAACATAAATAGGTATATTCACTGCTGGCACACTACTGTAGATTTAAGATTTTTGCCCTATGACATAATTCATATGATTATACATTAAAATTATACAGCATGGAATTTATTTCCCATGCAAATCACAGCCCTAACGGTTTGATTAACCCAACTGACAACTCAGATCCGAAGGTGAAACATTTCTTGCCTCATAGCCAGACATGAAATTAGTGTTTCTTGTACCTCAGCAGCTGTGAAGTTTATTTTTGTAGGGAGTTAATGGCTGTAATTGTGGATACTAAAACATTAACAGAGTGAGCCAATGAGTTTAGAGGAACAGAGCCATCTAGTAATCTTAACAATCACTCAATCCCTTTTACAAATGTGTGCGTGTGAGTGAGTGAGTGAGTGAGTGAGAGAGAGAGAGATTGCTTTATTCTTAAATTTAGTATTTAAACTGGTCTGATTAAAAAAGCTATGACAATCAGAGTACCAAATCATTCATAATGACCATACACCAGAAACAGCATGCTTCAGTTTAATAACATCTGTATCTCAAGGTTATCAAATCACCAGAAGGAAGTCAAGCTCAAAAAGCCTACTGTAGTGATGTTACTTACAAGTAAGTAGTTACAGTAGTTGTGACGTGGGGACTCAATGAATCAGATGGAGTTTGTCCAGCACAGCCCTCAGATGTAGAATATGATCTGGGGAATGGAGACTGAGTCAAAACATTTGTCATGTTCCCCAAACCATTCTTGAGGGATTTTTGCAGTGTGGCAGTGAGCATTATCCTGCTGGAAGAGGCCACTGCCATTAGGGAATACTGTTACCATGAATAGTTGCATTTGCATATGCATTTGTTCTAAAACAGTGTTCGAGTAGGTGGTATATGCCACAGTAAGATACATACGAATGCCATGACCCAATGTTTCTGAGCAGAATACTCACACTCACATCACACTTGTTCCTCCACTTGTCTTCTTCCCACAGTGCATTCTAGTGTCGGGTCTTTCCCAGGTAAGCAACGTACGTGCACCCAGCTATCATGTAAACAAAATGTAATTAATCAGACCAGGCTCACATGAAGCTCACATGCCCATTGTAGGTACAGTCAGTACTTCAAAAATAAAAGTCAGTAAATCAAAAATAGTACAGAGCTTGGATAATTTTTTATGAGAATGGGCTTCTCTCTAGTCGCCCTACCCCATAGCGCAATCATGTTAAAAATATGAGAGACTGTTTTCACAGGCACAGGGCAATAATTACTTGTCAGATTTCCTATAATGTTGCCATAGGTCTTTTGGCTGCCACCCTGGTAAGTTGCCTTGTCCTTTTATAATTTTTGGAGGGTTGTCCATTTCTTGGTGATGTCACTGTGATGCTCCATGCTCTGTTGTTTTATGGTACAGCTAACGTTTTAGAAGTTCTTTTAGTCCTTTCTCCTGATTGATACCTTTCAACAAGGGAGATACAGTATCATGCATGCTTTATAAGCTTTTTGTGGACCATGGCTTCAGTAGTTGACCATAAAACCAAGAAAATGTGAAGAAAATCCTTCAGAACCAGCTGATTATTTGAGATTAGTCAGAATAATTTCATTGATGACAGCTGTATGATAATTATATTTAACATTAGATCGAAGGTGATTGGTTAATTCTGAACACAGCCATATCCCCAATTATCTATCTATCTATCTATCTATCTATCTATCTATCTATCTATCTATCTATCTATCTATCTATCTATCTATCTATCTATCTATCTATCTATCTATCTATCTATCTATCTATCTATCTATCTATCTACAAAAGATAAACAGATGTTGCTTCACACAGTGTTTCCTACTGGCAGAGGTCCCTTTATTTTCTGGGGAATCCTCCAATGTAGCATAACACTCTTCTGCCCCATTCCCACTCAGTGCACACATGGCCTCTCATGTTGCCATTGAGACTAATAAGAGCCAGACGTCCCGTGCGTGAATGTGTGCATATGCATGCATATGTTTGCCATGTGGTTGCCATGTTTGCCTGTGATTATCCCCTGTAGCCTGGCTGTGAACAACGGGTTCTAACCCCAGGCTGACTCTCCTGAGGTAGCGGGAAGGGGAGCTAAAACCTTGATGTGTTCAGACAGGTCGCATGGTGGACACAGCCGGTCCAGTTCTGGAGCTGATTATGGTTTACTAGTCTCATTTCCACTTCCCAGTGAGCTAATGTCAAAAAGGCTGTTTCAATCTTTAATTTCAATCTTCATGTTGTGAAGATAGTTATCCTAGATGCGAATATTAGTAATGCTAAATTTGTATTCCACTTGATACCACAAACGCTGTCATCCAGGTTCACAATCTCTCTCTTTCTTTAAAAATACATAAGCGATGATGAGTTTTAAATACAAATGCTAATTAAGCCCACACACTATGAGATACATTTCTGATCTTGAATTAAGCATATCAATATACTTTAATTTACAGCTAGTAAATAATCTTAATTAATTACTAGTTGGCTCTCACCACAGGTGCCAAGGTGCCCCTTTTATGTATTCTGATATGGTATGTTGGTTCATCTATTCAGGTGATAACTATATAAAAATAAATAAATCTAAGGAAATTGAGACCAGTGTAAAGCAAGAACTTTTTGCTTTTTGTAAAGGAAGAATATTTTCATGCAAGAAAAATTTCTGACCTTACAGCTCCAGGGGTCTGTATTCATGAGACAGTGCTGCAAAGATTTTCACACTACTGACCATATGTATGCAGGACCCCTAGTGGTAGAAAAGTATGCAGTCATGCATTCATATCACAGACATTGCCTTTATACATACTACAGGTGAAAAGACAACAACAATAATGGATTTTCACATCACAGGTAGTTATTACACACAGATTTTCCTAGCTTGTGATGTTACCGTGAGCAGGTATGTAGAGTATGTAATGGGAGAGCATATATTAGTCAGAATGATAGAAAATGGAAAGGTAATAAATAAATAAATAAATAAATAAATAAATAAATAAATAAATAAATAAATAAATAAATAAACAAGTGGAAAACAAACAGTTCTGTGTTACAGAGTAGTAACAATGGATAGTAGATATCATGGGTGGTTTGGAAAAAAGAACTTGAGATAAAATGAGATGATGACGGGTTGGAGGGAGATTTGTTTTTTTGCATAACCCATTCTCAGTAAAAGAATATCTGAATCATTGCTCATTCATCTGTTAGAAGTAGTCCCAAACGTTCATTTAGTGAAGTATTTAAATTTAATAACTATATTCAGTTTTATTTATATAGTGCTTTGAACAATGTACATTGTTCCAAAACAGCTTTAACCTCCTAAGAACTGAGCTTTGGTTTGGCCTTGAATTTTAGATGCAGTGATGCCCACGTATGTGGACACCAGGTCATAGGAGGTTAAAGAAATAAATAAATTATGAAAGAAACCCCCCTGGCTGATTCTAAATATTCATTCACTCACTCATTTTCTACCGCTTATCCGAACTTCTCGGGTCACGGGGAGCCTGTGCTTATCTCAGGCAGGCATCATTGGGCATCGAGGCAGGATACACCCTGGACGGAGTGCCAACCCATCACAGGGCACACACACACTCTCATTCACTCACACAATCACACACTATAGACAATTTTTCCAGAGATGCCAATCAACCTACCATGCATGTCTTTGGACCGGGGGAGGAAACTGGAGTACCCGGAGGAAACCCCCGAGGAACGGGGAGAACATGCAAACTCCACACACACAAGGCGGAGGCGGGAATCGAACCCCCAACCCTGGAGGTGTGAGGCGAACATGCTAACCACTAAGCCACTGTGTCCCCCTTGATTCTAAATAATTATATATAATCTCATTCTATAACTGTGGACAAAATCTCTTTACTGAACTGCTTTAGATTTCCTTAGAAATTGAGTTGCTATGGGCTACATTGCCTAAATTGTGTCTCTACTTTGTATTTTCTTTTCTGTTAGAAGAAATTAAGATTCAACTGGATATTATAATGCTGCTACAGTTTCCTATAAATAAATCCTTAATACAGTAATGTTCTCATATCAATGAGATCCAGTATGGGAATTTTGTGTAGGGGAAACTGTAGCCTCACTGTCTGTGCACTGAAATTTGCATGTTCTTGCCCATGTTTGCAGGGATGTGGTTACTGTAGCTGTTACTGAAGATGAAATAATAAATTTACATCTATCAATGCTGGAGATTCTCAAAGCCTTGAGTGACACCTCTAACTTTCACCATGTGGTTTGGTAAGTAGTGCTCGCTCGCACAGCCCTTTTTTCTTTAAGCAGCTTTTATTGTGTAGGATGTGCAGGATCATTGGCAGATGGTTATTAAAGTACAGCCTCTTGTTTAGAGGTGTTGCACTTTCACCTAATGTGAAAATCACAGTCACACTGATGTGCAAAATACTGTACAGATAGTTTATGGACCGTGACCCCAAACTGCTTATTATCATACTTAATAATATATCATTATATCATGGATTTTCTTACTATTTAGGCATACTAGTTAGTATGCATTATGTGCTTTGGAAAACAAACACTTCTTTCTACAATTCTTTCTGTGTGGTACTTCATTCTTTCTGTATGGCATTCTCAGCTGAGATTGATCTGTATGGTGGAGAGCAGTGCAACGGTTAAAAAATGTAGCTCTGAACGGCATTTTTCTTAGCGGGCAATTCCAAATTTTTGGGAGGTTGCTAAAGTAAACTGCATGATGTGTGTCCTGACGTTTGACTTTTCACATTTCATAGACTAAATGATCACTTAGTCATGTTTCAAATCCGACCACAGTGCTAAAGATAAATCTAGTTATTTTATATATGTTCTTTTCTTGTTCTACCAAAGTGTTGTAGCATGCTGAAAATCATTGTGCTAAAACCATTGTGTTTTTTTAATTATAGAAATATTTATACAAGGGAAGTTTCTCAGTTTCTCTATCTAGCCTATTTTCCCTGCATCCTTAACATTTCATTGAGGAATGACACAGTGCAGAAGCATCATGAATCAGTATCTATACAAGCTCTACTGTTGCTGCTGAGAGCTGTTCTCGCGTGCAGGGATGAGTTTGCGTGCCATGGAGGCCTATAGCGTGTGCAGCTCCCGGTCACTGGGCTCCAAACTCCCTGGGGAGCTGGGGGAGGAGATTCTGCCAAGAGATTAAAATGGGATGGAGAGAAAAGGAGTCAGGGGGGGCAAACACTACTCAGAGAAATGGCTTCCAGATGACCCTGATTTCAGTTAGTCTAACTCATCATAGAAGCTGCCCAGGACCAATCAGACTTTATGCAACCTAATTAAATATCCAGAATTGAGTATGACACAAAATAGAAAGCTATCTAAATATTCTTCATGGACTGATGCAGACTCTTGTATTATTGCACACTTTGTTATAAATTTTTATTTATTCACATTTTTTTTAGGTTCATATTTTTGGGTAAACCCTGTGATGCTATAGAAATCCAAGAGAGCAAAATAAAATCGGCCCTGCTCTCTGGATGAACGGGATGGCATGTTCTCTCTTCCCTTTCATTTACAGTAACACTGGTTGTCTGTGAGCTCGAGCATGTGTGTGTTAGGCCACCCCATGATGCAGCACGAGCAGTCATTTGAAATAAGTCTGCTTCAATTGTCTAGGAGAAAGCTATATATAAGGGGAGATCTAACTGTTGGTGAGGAATTGGCCTTGATTAATTAGGGAGACAATCTGTTGGAAAAACAGATTCTGGAAATATCAAAGAACAAGGTTTGTATTGTATTAAATTGCTCAATATATTATTATACAACTTTAAAATAAAGGTGAACATAGTATTTCCAAAGTCCATTATTTGAGTTACTGTCAGTGGGCCACCATGGCTGAGGAGAGTGACGTGTCTGGCAAGTAACTACAGACTAAGATTAAATGTATACATTTGGAACTATAACTATCTATGAGCTGAGGTTTCTATTATGTGTCATATGTGCACGCAATGAAAATGTAGATAATCTGAATTTACAGGTACTGGTGCAGTTAGTTCCAGCACAGTTCATCACAGTTCCAAAGTCACCAGTTTAGCCCTGAGCGTGGGTTACTGTTCATGTGTGTTTTCCATGTTCTCTATAGTGTCAACATTGTTTTCTCTGGGTTCTGAAGTTTCCTCACTTTATGTTAATATTTGGACAAGCTAGTGTAAATTAGCGATTTAATAATATTCAAAAACCCTTAATACCCACAAAAAAGTCATGTCTTATCACAAAATTCATGGAGAGACTACATGCAAGTGTGTTTTCCAAAACAGATGCCCGCTTGTCTGGGCACCATAGAGGTCATTTGAAAATGAATTGTGGTGGTTTGTATTATGGAGCCTGATTTGTGAGACATGCTATCACATTAACATTTTTATTGGTACATTGTCATACTAGAAAACCTGCAGGCCCAGATCAGATTAGATTATTAGATATTTTAACAGGTTCATCTGTTGCTATATTGTCCTGAATCATACCATACAGTATATGAAACCTTGTGGGTGCATGGGGAGGGATTTTCATATGGATAATAAATTAGCTTCACTACTTGACTCCTTTTTTCCTACCCGAACATAACCATAGACATGAGAAAAAGATCAGCACCTCATTATCTTAAAGTACACACTAGAATAGTTTTGTTTGTTTGTGTTTTGTTCGTGCTGTCAAACTGAACCATTTGTGCTAATTTTTAAGTCGTTAACAATGTAGTCATTAGCTTTGCAAAGTCTAGCGTAGTGCAGAGTAACACCACAGGTTATTGAATATAGGAAAACCCTTTTAGTAGAAAAAAAGGCACAGACAACAGGAATGAACAGAAGTGTTCTGTTTGTTTTCTCATCATATAGGAGATCTTTTAGTTATTCGTAATTTGATACCTGGTGTATTTATCATGCACTTAATTGGAAGGCTGTTAAAACAATAGAATTAAATTTCAAATCCATTTCAAGGCTATATATACACATCTGTATATGTATATGGCAAAGCGAGGAGGTATTCTTTCTTTATAGCATGGCTATATCTGATCTCTGGTCTTATAGAAGAGTGTAAATGAGAAACTGAAAAAGAACCCAGGTTAAATTAAACCCCTGATTTCTCAATTATTTTTCTCTAATCACACTGATATTTCAGTTTGTGTCATTAATCCCCATGAAAGAATGGAATTCCATTTACTATTTCAGTACATGATTAGTATACATGACATTTAGTACATGATTTGTTCTAAAAACAGATGATAGAAATTACTTTCATTTATTGAAATTGCTGGCCAACATATTGATGCACATTTAAGTGGAGTGTCAAATGTGGGTGTTCTTTGCTGAAGTCATGGAACTAACAATTTCTGCACACTTAGTGGTACACCACAGGCATCTTTACATAAGAGAAACATAATTATCACAGTCAAAGATTTGGTATGCATTCTGGATAAATGCTCTTCTAGTGTCACGAGGCTGTGCAACATCGTCAAATAATCAGAAGAGGACCCCGGAACTGTTCCCACTCACTCTATACATTAATCATCTTCAACTGTCCGCACACCCCATGCCAGAAAAACATGTGTTTCTAGTACAGTATGCCAATATTCTTCATGGTCTACTAACTCTGTTCTACTGTACATATGTTGGATGTATCACATGTAATATTTACTGCAGCTTCTTTGCAGATTATGCCGTGCTAAGCCTACAGGGGCTGTATGCACAAAAAGGAAATTAAGCCCAAAATAACTCGTAATTGAAAGATTTAGTAGTTAATTCTTCTAGAAGAACAGAAAATCTTAGGTGTTTTCAGTCTAAGGGTAATTGACAAAGGCTTTTAGAGCTAAATGTATACCCTAAATCTACAAAAAGTGGTCTAAACTAAACTAGAACCTTCCTAAAATTTCCTTTGCTAGACTAATTAAACATTGCAGTCAAGTTAATACTGTATGTTTGATGTAAAATAATCAATGACAAAATACTTCAGAGATATCAGATTTTGTGTAAGATATACAATAGTGAAATAATTAATAAACTAATGTAGTAAAGCTTACCCAACTTTACTGTAGTATGACACATGAAAATCGCTCTGATGTATTGAAGTGGAATAGAAATGAACGTAATTTGTCATGAAACTGTATATATAGTAGAGAAGGGGTAATAGTGATTGAAAAATCAGTTACAAATAAAAACTGAAAATGTTTGTATATGATTGCATATATATCCTGCCTGTTATTGCAAAACCTGGTTGTGTCTGGTTATGGTTATTAAATGAAACGTTTCACAGCGACTGGACAATAGCATGCACTGGTATGGCTGCATTATCTCCAAGAGCAAATAGATTAACAAGCTGCAGTGCCAATACCTTTGGGTATTTTGGGTTTGGCCGCAGCAAGGCATTCACAGCATTACACTGTGTGCTGAACAATAATGAATGCAGTACACAGACTATTTATATTTTCATTGGATATAAAAGAAAACAAGATTAGCTTATGTGATTCCTGTGGCACAATGTCAACCAGCTCTTAGTGCGCAGACAATGTTGCCATGTACATGTTTATTGTAACACAATGATCCATTCATCTGACCTGACCTAAGGTGGAATCATGGTCTGGTCTGAACAAAGGCTGCTTGGCCAAAATTGGTCTGTTTTTTAAGGCTGCTGCGGTGTCATCTACAGCAGTGGCAGAAAAGTATAAGTATGATAATATGATAGTATGTTAATATGATAATAGTATGATAATATGCCAGAAGTGGGATATAAATATGGATAAAAAGGACAGGGATAAGATAAATGGCTGTAAAGTAACCATACTATAGGGTATTTACAGCCAAAATCAGACATCTAAGTTTATTGTGGTTATATCAAGCTATGAGGCAGTAGGTTGAGGTGGCAGATTATGAAGCTTTTGTTGTGTAAATTTCTTTTGATATGTATTCTATAAATCTCATTTTAATTTTACTCTATTTTCAAGTTGTACACTAAATGAATCGTGCACAAGAAATCCATCTTTACACTTCTACAGCTATTGTGAGGAATTATTAATCTGCCAATCTTAACTAGTAGATGTCTGAGTGAGTAATCGTGAGTAATGATGGTCAGATAATCATATATTCACTAAGATATCCAGTGATCCATTAAATAGAACATATGATTAGTCTTAAAGCTGCTATTAAGCCAAGAAAGTGCTATAAAAGTAGATTAAATCTACATGAAAGCAGATTTTGGTTGTACTTTCCAAGTGTTTAATAGACTTATTAGATGAATAAAGCAAGCAAATCATTGTAAGATTGAGTAGAATTATCTGGCTATCACTTAAATTGTAATAGTATTGGATTTTTTTTTTGAGTGTCTGTGGTTTGGAAGAAAAAAAAAACAGCTTGGACTCCTGCGTGAGAAGGCTGAAACCAGTTGGGGCAGCTGATGTGTTTGCGTGACTGAGTCCCTCCCTTCTGTCACCTCCTGGTCTCCTCCTGCTGAGCTCCCCTCTGACCCCTTACATGCCCCTGTTAAGCAGCATGCTGCTGGTTTATTTGTTTTGGCTCATGGCCCATGTGTGGGCTGCATTGAACAAAGTGGTAACTTAGGGCTGGAGGTAGACACAGTAGTTCAGCACTGTGGATATCCCCTTCCCCCACCATTCTGCTAATGTGCACATGTGAGGGTGGGTATAGGTACACTTCTCTGTGTCTTAAATAATAGGAAGCAGGAGATATAGAAACGTTTTGAATAATGCTAAGGTGACAGAAATGTTGGAACATTTTCCCAGAAACATTACCAGAAGCATCACCTTTCCATGGGTGGAACTGCTGCTATGTGCATAACAGCGTTATGAGAGAGACAATCATACATTATCCAAAAGACTGGCCAGAAACATCTAAAGTTTGTTGTTATTTAGTTCTTTCCAAGTGATTAAACTACGGCTTAATAGGCTTATTAGGAGAATAAAGCAAGCAAATCATTGTACGATTGAGTCAAATTATCTGGCTATCACTTAAATTGTAATAGTATTGGATTTGTTTGAGTGTCTGTGGCTTGAAAAAAAACCAAAAACAAATGTATCTCTTGAAAGATTTGACTTGTCCTTCTGGCAATGAATGGCCAGGCTTTAGTTTCACATACTGTTGTCCTGAATAAATACAAAAGAAATGAAAATATTATGGCAACCAATGTATCTGTAATTTGTAAATATAGGGGTATAACGACAAATGGCAATAATCATTCAAGCAAATAGAATTACCACTATCAGGGAATTTATTATATACAAATTTATTAAATGGCTTTAAATGATGTACATGCTGATGTCAGTTAACAACAAGAAAAGTGGTACCTGTGTGTTTGTGCAATATACTGTACTTTGATTAGACTTGGTGTCCTTGTTTATCTATTATCATTGCTCTTAGCCCCTTTTTTATACTAGTATGTCTGTTTGGTCATTTGAGAATGAGTTAACCTATTCAGTTGCAATTTGCCATTCTGTGTATGTTCTGAATCTGAAACTAGGAGCAAATAAACACACTGTTAGTACACACTTGCATTCTGACTAACACTCTAATATCTTAAATGAGGCATCCATTCTGATTTAAATGATGTTTCTTTTCCCTGTGCCTCAATATCTGGCTTCGTTTAAAAATATACTCAACAGCAATTATGTCAGTGAAGGCAGGGTTAGCAGTTTTTAGACCAACCTGAAGATCTTCATAAAAATGGTTAATTCTCAATTAATATTCAATTAACTGCAACTACAAGGCACAAAAATTTGGATCAATCGGTAAACCTTTAATTCCTCACTGATGTCTGAAGAGACAACCTACTACAGTGGATTTTAAAAAAGAAAAGGTAAAAACTGGTTGCACAAGTATGAACATGCTTATTTAATGGAGAATATCACTTATTTAATGGAGAATATTGGATCTTAGGGTTGCAAAATCATGATCAATATTTTTTCCCAAATATTAAAAAATACCAAGGAACACCGTCAAGGCCAAGTGGAAAAACAGGGCATCTCAGTGACATTTCCAAGAACAGGATGTTCCTCTCGTCTTGAGAGGACAAGAAGAAAACTTGTCAGGGAGAGACTACATCAGTATTTAAAGAGCTGAAGAAAAATCAGGCATGTACTGGTCACTACCTGCATTATTCTTTAAATGTATAGGGGAGGGTGGTTAGACAGAAGCCTTTTATTAGACACACACATTATGGGTGTATAAGGTATGAGTGTATAAGGCCATCCTTATACATCCTTATTATCCTACTGGGTCACAGGTATCCTGTGTAGCCTATCCAAGAAGTTCCGTAGTCTATCGCAGGGCACAACCAAACACACACACACACACACACACACACACACACACACACACACACACACACACACACACACACACACACACACACACACACACACACACACACACACACACACACATAATGTACCACATAAGGAAAAAGGGCCTAAAACAGAACCTTGCAGAATGCCAATTTTAACTTATTTATCATAGAGAGAAGTTGCCATTTAAACCTATAAAGTGATAATGTTCATTCAAATAAACACTTGGTTAACTCCAACGCCATTTTCTAGTCTATGAAAACAGTATGATCAATGATGTCAAAAGCTGAACTACAGTCAAGCAACACAACAAAGAAGACCCTGATCAGAGGCTAGTAAGTAGGTAATTTACCACTTTAACCAGTGCTGTCTCTGTGGTATGATTAGGCTTAATATCTGAATAATTCATTTCATGAAGGTTATTCCTATTTAGGACTTAGTATAAACACTGTACTACAACCTTAACTAGGATCTTGGAGATAAAAGAGATTCGATATAAGCCTATATTTTGGACAGCTAACAATATTCAATGTTCTGGTGTGGCCCAGTCAGCGCCCAGCTCTAAATCCTATCAAAAACCAGTGAAAGAGGGCTGTGAACAAATAGCATACCAAATTAAGATATACTAACCTTAAAGACTTGAAAAGACCAAGTGCTTTAACAAAGTATACAGTAAGTTAAGGGGTGTGCACACTTAACCTAAGGTCAGGTTATTAGGCACCAAACGTTCATAGGCACCTTACTATTATTCAGGCTTTTCTAGCAAACCCATATAACCATCTGTTAAAAAAAGTTATCAAAAGATTCTGGAATATTCTAAATGGTTTGCCTGCAAAGGACCACAAGTGTGAAGTTGCCAGAGAGAAATGAGGCAGAATCTCAGCAACACTGAAACAAAACTGACTAGGCATCTTTGGTACTCCACTCTGTGCAGCAGATTTCTGACTGCCTTTTCATCAAAAGTTACAATAATATGCTAACTGGCTTTATTGCTAGTCCTCCTCCACATTTTGTGCAATCAAACCAGATTTGAATCACATCACATTGACACCTGTCTAAACATAGTAAAGTTTCA
The DNA here is from genome assembly GCF_022655615.1 of Tachysurus fulvidraco. Lineage (NCBI taxonomy): Eukaryota > Metazoa > Chordata > Actinopteri > Siluriformes > Bagridae > Tachysurus > Tachysurus fulvidraco. Next base: position 6,026,279 of record NC_062529.1, read on the forward strand.
ATAAACACCACGACAGGTCACAGCAGTAGTAGCAGCTGCAGGGAAAATGCAGTTTGCTGTTACTGTAAAAAAATTTAATTTTATTAATATATATTGTATAAATATAACTATTGTACCAAAATACATACGTAGTTAAAAAGACTGGTATGCAGAGTCAAAGTGATAAATGCTTCAAAAGTCTAGTATAGCTGAAAATTTGAAAACGTTTCGGGTGTCTTCTGAAGCCCTGATTTTTTCATCTAAGGGTGATTAGGGTGCTTTCAGAGGAAGTCCTGTCTGAGTGATAGATCAGTTCCACCCAAGCATGTTCTTCAAGGCCACTCTGCCAGGTAGGACAGATGCCCTTGTTGTATGTAGTCCAGAGGTGTTCTAATGTTTTAAGCTGGCTGTGTACTACACCCAGGGGGAGAGTACAGTGTAGATTCATCCCCCTGATCTATGTAATAGAGCAACAAGAAGAAATACATGGAAGCTGGATGAGATACAATAATTAAGTTGTAACTGTAACCAAATTTTGTGTATTTAAAAGGGCCAATCATTGGACATTGCTTTTTCAATGCAAGCCTGGTTTCTTTTTCATCATCAGAAGCAATTTTTTGATCATAGTTCAAGTTAATTCAATTTTATTTGTATGGCGATTAACAATAGACATTAGAACATTAGGCAAGTATTAAGCATGATTGTGATCAATACATTGTGTGTAAATTACAAGCAGAGACTCTGGGAAGACTAAATTAGACCAGCATAACATAAGGAAGATCCAGAAGGTGACACTAAGATGAGAGCATCCTGGAACATAAAATGTGCAGCCACTCCCCCATCAAAAGTTGGAGTGCTGGACAATGATGATGATCAGCTTGTAGTTTCTAATGCTGGATGGATCACTGAATTTGCTCAGGACTGTGCACTATGTGATATGAAAATATCCGTAGCTGATACTTTTGTTGGCTTTCCTAACCAAGGAGAAAGGGAGTGGTATATATTTGAATGGCATAATAACTTTGGTAGATTATTGTTTCAGTAAGCGTAAGCGCTGGGTAAGTGAACTGTAAGTAGAAAGGATTTAAGCAATGAGGGCCTCTGGTGGTATGGCAGGGAAATTTTCATAAAAGCATTTAGATACAGGTCGAGTTGCTGTAATGTGATCCTGGCAGCTTGAACTAATCTGGCCATTTCCCTTTATCCTCTCTTATTAACAAGGCACTTTCACATAAAGAACTTTTGCTATTTTTTGTTTTCTCACCATTCTGTGTAAACTCAAGAGAGTGTTCTGTGTGAAAATCGTAGGAGATCATCAGTGTCATAAAGACTGAAACCAGCCCCTCTGGCAGCAAAAATCATACCACATTTAAAATCACAAAGACATCACTTCCTCATTCTGATGTTTGATGTGAACATGAAGTTAGGCTCTTAACCCATATCTGCATGATTTTATGCCGATTTAGCTGACTAAATAACCGCATAAATGAGCAGGTGTAAGGATCCACTTGGAGTCGTTGGAGTCGTATAAGTATGTTAACTTTATTTAAATTTCCATTGTAGGTAAAAGTTCCAATACTCACTCTTAGATTTGTAGGTTAATGATTGAATTTCTGAGATTGAGCCTAAATTTTGCAAGGTAATAGCATCATGAATAGGACAAAGTTCAACGATATTCTAGCCAATAACCGGCTTGCCTCTGGAGGTACAGGAGGTTGACTTGCCTGTAGATTTTTCTTTCAACAATAAAATGAAATCAAACATTACAAATAATTGCAGACTGCTATGTGCTTCTGAACTAAATCTATTTTCCTCCTTCATAGTAATTATTAATGATATTATTCTTATAAGTCTGTAATCAACTGGGATTCCAATCTACCACCTTGCATATTGTGCCAATATTATTTTCCTGGAAGGTGCTCTAGATTCACTATGATCATGATAATATCGTTACTGAAAATAAATTGGTGTCAATTAATATTGCTGTTATGTGAAAGATATATAACATGTTGACTGCTTTTGTCTAGTGTCAATAACAACATGGGTTTACTCATGGGTTTAGTTTCAAGCCTTATTGTTATATTAGAATGTCTTTGCATGCTGCAGCATCAATTTTCCTTTCAATGGAACTAAGAGGCCTTGCTCAAAACTGATCCATAACCCCCATATTCAAAAAGCCCTTAAAAATATGTGTCTTTTTTAAGTCTGGTATGAAGAGACTCAAGTGGCCTGCTCAGAACCCTGACCTCAACCACACAGACCTCCTTTTGGGCAATATAGAACTCCAACTTTGTGCCTTTTTGTCTGATATTAGAGCCCATCCTCTTGTGCTTTTGTGATAGACTAGGCAAAGGAAAACCAAGGTGGAGGGGAAGCTACCCCCAAAGCAGCCCCTGACGTGAGAAGAGTTGAAGAGATACATATGGAATAGCGTTATACTTAACCTTTGAACATTTTTACAGGTTGTTCACACTTGAACCCACGTGTGAATCACTTGCACAGAACTCCGACTCCACGACTCCACTGTTGATGACATTGTCGATAAATAAATGCAAAAGCTAAATAAATCATCCCCCAGCAAATTTTCTACTGTTTCTCAGCTTCTAGGTCTAATCTCTGCATTCTGCATTTTATTAGCTCTCCACCAACCGTCAGCCCACAGAACAGCCACTTTTACTTAAGTTTTGACTTTTTGCCCCATAACACCTTTTTTCTTTCTCCTGAATTTCCTGTTTGGGCTCATGATGGAGAAAGTAGTGTGCATATTAGTGTGTGTGTGAAAGGGAGGGGTGTGGAGTAGAAGTGTAAATTTAAATGAAGTGTTCTGCTGTCTATGGTTCTTAGTTGCAAGCTTATGGATAGTAGGAAAAAAAAAACAATTCCACCCTCTGTACGCACACATGCACACACACACACACGCACATGCTCACACACACGCACGCACGTGCTCACACACACACACACACACACACACACACACACACACACACACACACACACACACACACACACACACACACACACACACACACACACACACACACACTTCCCCAGAACTCCCCCAAAACCTTCAGTCACGCAAAGACTGCCCTGTCTGTAGACCTCAGCTGGCTGTTTTATTGCAAACGGCAGGAATACCATATGCTACAAAGGGTCCAAGATCTACATCAATTTCACAAGAATAGTTACAAGAGGAATAAATCTCTTAAGACATTAGAGAAGGGAGCAGTGGCTAAGGGATGTAAAATCTGGAAAACATAAAACCCAGTCTGCCTTGTCCTGCCTCAAATGACCATAATTTTGGTATTGTTGGAAAAGAAATAAAATCATTCATGAGAAATTTTGTGTCCTATGTCCTATGATTTGATTCACACAGACATACTGCATATCAAATATTATCCTATTACTACCTTTTTAGTAGAAACAAGCACTTGTTTGCTAGTTTTTAAGTTAAATATGTATTATTATTATTATTATTATTATTATTATTATTATTATTACTAATAATAATAATAACAATAATTATTATTATTGTTATTATTTTTATTTATTTATTTATTTATTTATTTATTTATTTATTTATTTATTTATTTATTTTTATAGAACTTTGTTGAGTACAATAGAACATATGTATAATATAATCCACCCAATATTGATCTGTTGCATGATATAGGATGCAACATCCTGTGTATTTTACCTGATGTGTTTGCACTCTTGTATTTAGTCCTGTGTGTTCTACTACTGTATTGTGTGTGTCACAATGTTCCTTTGCAAATGACATTTAATTCCAAAACCCACTTCAAGATTTAATTCCAAAACCCACTTCACAAAGCGTTTATTGTCATATACCCAGGTGAGGAAAGCAGGTTTCACTGAGCAATGAAATTCTTACTTTGCCATCCATAAAGAATGCCAGGACTGTACATACATACACTATATAATGCAATATAATATTTGCAAGTGAGTGCAAATATACTATAACAATGGCAGGAATAACCCAAGTATTTAAAGTAGCAATAACATTAATAGACAAGCAAAATTGAGATGGAGTGCAAATATTAATATAATATATTCACTTGACTTGAAAACTTGAAATCGGTGATGTCAAAATGTCTGTTTTATCTTTGCTCCAGACCATCAAGGTTCTTTGAACAGTAAACAAATGAACATACAAAACAGACAGACAGACAGAAAGACAGACAGAAAAACAAACATAAAAAACTCCCACCTTATGCTGAGTCCCAAAAACTGCTGTATTTTTAATACATTTTATAGTACATTTCATCATTATACATTGTATGTACTAAAAACAGTTAACACTGGCGGCACGGAAAAACTCCCTGAGATGAAAGATCATTAAAGACTTAACACTAATTTCTTCCTCCGAGATTTTTCAAACATCCACTGATGAAGACCCAAGCACAAATCTGACCGAAGCAAAGGCAGTTCAAAATATTCATTTAATGCTTTTGACCCAAGCATTTTTCTGTTCCTTTACCAACAAAAACACACACGGTTGGTGGATGTTGCACTCTACACACATGCACATTGTTGAACTTAGATTGAAAGTGCAAAGTGTAGGTAAATACAGTATATGTACAAGAATGGAAGTGCATTCTGAAAGAGCACAGTATTTGTGGACCTAAGAGTACGAGTAAAGGGCCATAAGGAGGGCCATGTAGTGCTAATGAGTGAGAAGTCAATCACAAATTGAGTATGTCACGTCACTTTCACTTTCCTACCGAAGCCATTGAGTGTTCAATTACGAAGATCTACAATAGCAGTTCAAAGTCACCTTCATAGTCTCCAAACACTACTATCCAAAGCAGTCCTTGTCCAAATCTTATATGTTTTTATAAGATTGATAGGATATCAGAACTCTGTAGCTCTCTTTTCATTCTGCAAACTAACATATAGAAGGTATGAATCCTTCACTACTCACAGCATAAAATTGTAATTAGTCACAGGAAGTTCAAGACTGAAGTCAACAACCACAGCATGTTAGTCATAACGAAAGCAATGCCAAGGATTCTTCCTAAATTATTACCCCGGTTCTGACTAAGTCTTTATTTGGCTACAGAAGACATTAAGCTATTTTTTCCAACTGTAGAAGAATCTTTCATAACCTGACCAGAACAAAAGCATGAAACATTGATTTCATTAGTAGGACATTTCATCTGTATACAATAAAATATTTCATGACCATCAGTCTTCAATGTTACAGGTTATAAATTCTTGTTTATTATGTATGTATTTCCATATCAATACTTTCAAATAATATACTCGCTGTCCACTTTATTAGGGACACCATTTGGTAGCCCAATTGTAGTGTGCATGCAAATCAGCTGCCTCTGAAATACTCAGATTAGTCTCTAACTAATCAAACACCCACAATCAAAGTCACTAAGATCACATTTTTCCTCAGTCAGATTTTTGATTATATCTGATGAAGTTCTTGACACAAATCTAAATCATTCTGTATAGTAGTGACTACTATAATAGCTTTATTGAATATCCAGGTTTACAAGTGTTTCGAATAAAGTAGACAATAAATGTATTGTCTATACATAACAGAAAATGCAGCCAAATATTTCACATGTGTGTACTAGTAATATACAAGAGCCAGTCCTGAGTTCTAGACTGCATATAAGAATGATGGTAAAGAATCTGGGGCTTGCGAGGAGAAAAATGATGTGATGAAATTTGCCCCAGGCATCTCAACACCACAGGTAACGATGAGATCATCTTTTAAAAGCTTGTTAACACAGGCAGGCCTGTGGGCAATTATTTGTGGACACGCAAGCACTATAGCCTGTGTGTGTGTGTATTGAGAAGTGCATATCTTGCATAAGTGTCATGTTTGAAGAAATTACAATAAACTATCTCACTGCAGGTTTAAACCACACAATGTGTAAACAACAATACATTACTCATTCAACACCACTGAGATGAAGGAAGCTTGTTTGTCATTATGAATCACTGTGGTTGAATCACAAGTGAGACTAGCTGCTTGAAATGACTCTGATCAAAGTAATGAATGCTCAGCACACATATACACACAAAAGTCACTCACACGGGTATTGTACTGTGATTTTGTTATAATACTCTTTTCTTGATCAGTCAAGTTTATCAACTAAAAAGTCCACACTGCCCTCTTGTGGTGACTTTAAACTTTGTCAGATTTTACTGCGTTATATTATATAGAGAGCTTCGTTACACAACAATGCAATGTTCGTAAACGTAGCGAACAACAACAAAACCCCAATAAAATAAACATGGTATCGAAATGTATAATAAGACAAAGCGTCCTTTATAGAGTGAAGGTGGTGTGAGGGCGAATACAGGTGAATACAATCAATAGTTTACTACTGAACGCGTCTTCCTTTGACGGCCATGTTTGTAGCCCGAGGTGTGTTCTGGGAGTTGTAGTTTAACTCGTGCGTTGACATGAATATGTAATTATTTAGTCTATTAGTCTATTCATTGGATACATTTGGTTTATTTTATTTTATTGCATATCTATCTATCTATCTATCTATCTATCTATCTATCTATCTATCTATCTATCTATCTATCTATCTATATACGTATATATATATATACATACATATGTATATATATATATATATCTATATATATACGTATATATATATATATATATATATATATATATATATATATATATATATATATATATATATATATATATATATATATGTATATATATATATATACGTATATATATATATATATATATATATATATATACGTATATATATATATATATATATATATATATATATATATATAGATAGATAGATAGATAGATAGATAGATAGATAGATAGATAGATAGATAGATAGATATATAGATATGTAATTAGATAGATATGTAATTGTGATGCGCAGTTCAGATTCAGAATCAGAATAAGAGTTTCTAGAAGAGGTTTATTGCCTACAGGGTCGTCTATGTACAGGAATTTGTCTTGGTGTGTTGGTGCATAGTGCTAATAGAGAAAGTTGACAGAAACGGTGACATTACAGGTTGTTACAAGTGTGCAAGTGAGTAAAACCTGTGTTTATACAAGACATAAGAGAAACTGATAAGATAAGAATTTCAGTTGTTAAGCAAAAACCTTCTGAACAGTGTTACTATTATTTAGACAGTTTCTTTTTGGTCACCAATGAAGAGATGTTTCGTCCCCGATTAGACTTGTCATGTTTCCCAGAATTCTCTTTTAACCAATCATGCCCTTTATTGTGTTGGCAGATGTATTTTTCATTATATTGGGAGACAAAATGTTTCTGTACACTACTGAATTCAATTCAATTCAAATTTATTTGTATATAGCGCTTTTAACAATGGAAGCAGCTTTACAGAACATACGAAACATAATACAAAAGTTTATTATTATACAAAGATTAATATAAAACAAAAATTCAAGATTAGTATTGGACTTCTATTTAAATGTGATTGTTTTTATCCCCATTGAGCAAGCCTGAGGTGACTGAATTCATTCTGCTGCTACCACCATGAGATTGTGCTCAACATATTAGTGAGACTGTTCCAGAAGAAGTAGTGCAAGCCCAAGCCATAACACTACCTCATTCAGAGCTATTAATTTTTTAATACAGTCACACTTACATAGCACACAAGTAAACATTCAAGAAACAAGAAACATTCGCCAGTCATATGTATAATGTACATTAATGGTTGCCAGGCTAGTTTAAGTAGCATTTCATTTCAATAGTACTATAAGAGGGATTCTCAAACACTGGCAACCTCGTGGTTGCCCTTGGATAACATGCAACAAAGCGTAAACAAGGGACGTGCTGTGAGGACATTGAGTAAGACTCTTTGGGATTATACTATTAATTTATAGCATAAGGCTGATTTGATAGACATTATCTTATCAGATGATGCTAATGACTGATGATATCAAAGTATTTATTTGCTTTATATTTATTTAAATTTATATAACCCTATATAAATGCATTTATATACTTGTCATAAAACTGGCAGGCACAGGATTACACACACACACACACACACACACACACACACACACACACACACACACACACACACACACACACACACACACACACACACACACACACACACACACACACACATGCTCAATGCATTTTTCCTGCATTCATTTTTTTCTGGAGTTAATAGTCCTGTATTGTTCACCTTTACAGATCTCAGTCTTCCTCTGAGATTTTATTTTTGTATTTAAATGGTCCTTTAGAATTCTTTTCTCTGGACACAGTAATATATTGGGTACCTAAAAGTACCTAACATTATAAAACAGTCCCATAACTGTCCAGATAAACTGTCCTGAAGTATTTTGGTCATGGATTAGACTAACTATAACTGTGAGAACTGAGTAGTCTAATGTTATAATCATCAGGTAAAAGTTTATAGCAAATATGATGCATATTTATATATGTGTGTAGATGTGTTGATCATTTTTATTTAGGAAGAGAATAGATGGATATTACAAAGGGAAACCTGGATGATATATCTCGACCAGCTTCCAGCGAGTCCTCTCGGCCTGGGAGTCGAGTGTCCAGTGTGGTTCTTTCAGAGGGGGTGAGAATGATTCCGGACAGGACTGGGGCTCTTGAGGTTCTCAGCTCTGAGCTCACTGAAACTCAGGTGATAGATGTTTCGTTCTGAAAGCAGTATTTAAAATTATTGCTATAGATAGAGACAGTGGTCTGACTATATCTTGGGGTTAGACCTAGTAAAATAAGTACTAATGACACAATAGTGTCTAAGAATATTACCAGTGCCAGTGGTGAATACTATTTTACATATAGTATAAAGTATAGTAGTATGTAGTTTTGGATGTAGTCCAGAATAATTATTCTTCACAATGACATGATGGCATTTAAAATTTCAATTTCCTAATGTGAGTTTCACTTTCCTCCATTTTTTGATACCTTTCTTCCGTCTCATTATTGTCACAATTATTCAATTATCTAATCTTAATACGCTGTTGGTGATCCTTTATATCAGGTTCAACAGAACATAGAGGAAAATATCTTGGACTTCCCATCAGAAAACATGGTCTCTGACCAAGGTAGGTAAAAATCGAGAAGCAATATTTATTTACAGTGTAGTTATAGACACTAGAACTTACAGCAATAACAATTAGGCATCATAGAGATTCAGTGATTTTCCTCCTTTTGAAATCCAAATCTTTTTTATTGTTTATTGATATCGATATATCCTTCAAATTTACTAAAAGGTCTGTGTTGAGTAACAGTCTTCTGAAATGTCTTTTACAAGATTAGTGAATACATACACCATCACAGGGGCGAATGTAAGGTTAGTTCATGACAATATGAAGACAACAATAGAAAGTTATAAGAAACAGCTCATCGCTGTGTTTGTACAGTAAGAGTTTTTTAATGTGCATGAAATCACTAAACATTTTTTTATTTTGACCTGGAAACCACAAATTCAGGGATGTTTTAGCTCTAATGTTCCAGCTACAGTGGATATTGCTTTTAATTCACCAGCTGTACCTAAGATATGCAGGGTGAGTGTATGACCAAGGCATGTGTTGCCATAGTGTCTATATGCACACATAAACATAAGTGTCAGGTATAAACCAAACACCACTGCTTACTGATGGGCCATATCACAGTACGCTGGTAGTTAGGTGGATTTGGATTTGTCAAGCAATGTAAGTTCACATTTTCCCCAGTTACTGTGATATTTATTCACTTGGTTTCAGTACATTGCACATACATAATTGACATATGACCAATTGTTCATATGTTACTCTAGTCCTACATTATGAAGGTAGAATGCAACATGTAGGGTGGTCAAGGCTTGGACTGGCAGACAATACCTAATACCCATTTGGATATTTGGATATTGTTCAAAAATTTTCGAACTCCTGTCTTACAGACATGGTTTTCTCCCACACTGGTTTTTAATAGAACTAGCAAACCAACAATTGCTTTCTATCTGTCTGTCTGCCTGATTTTATGCTTTACAGATGTATCTGAGAAGGAGAATAAATATCTTGAGTTGCAAGAAGCAATCATGGAAATGGAACGTCTGGACAGAATACTGACTTCCGTGACCTTAGAAGAAGTAGCAGTCAGAAAGGAAGGCAAAGAGCTCCATCGGCAACTTTGGAAGGATATAAAGGTAAGATTGAATGCAGACACACATGTGTAGAAATGTGTTTCGTATATATCTTCTTCACACATGCAATTTTTCTGTAGTGTGCTTACCTATTCCTGTGTATATACATCCAGGATCACAATCCTGAAAGTTGTTCAGTGTGCAGTGAAGCAGAAAATACCAACAACACATGTAAGTCTTGCATGAGTCACAAGAGCACTCTCCAATACATATTAGACACTTTAGAAACTAATTTATAAATTACACAGTTTTAAATGAATTTGCATGGATAATCAGTAGGATTTGTAGAGAGTTTGTCTAAAATGTACTTTTGAGATTTTTGTACTAAAATGTACTAAAAGCCATAATTTTAACAGCTGTCAAATCAAAAGTTTACCTATTTAACTGTGGTTCGACTCTATTTGGACGATGTAATGATGGTACCATGAGTTCAATGGCAAAGCACTCTCTATGTGACCATGACCTTGTCTTGGTTAGCCTATAAAAAGTAATCATCACATTTGTCCCCTGCCATTTCTTGTCACCCTGAGAGATCATTTTCACCCTGGTCTGTTACATAAATAATTGTTATTCTACTCCTTTACACTTCCAAAGTGATTTCCTTTGGAACTAGTTGAGACAGCATATTTTCATTGTTATGCTAGTGTATAATATGTCTAGATCATCCCCAGCAATAATTGACAGCATGCAATATTGAGGAGGAAAATTGCTCACAACGTCAATGTTGTTCTCTGTTGAGGATAATTATCACGCAGTTCAGACATTCCGTCAGTAAAATCTGGTAAAATAGATGGTAATCTGTGAACTCTATGTAGTTGCTTTGCAAGCATACAACCAAGAGACATATTGTATATTGCATGTCAACCAGGAGGTTGCTGTAGTTTTTACATTTATTGGAAGAACATGCCTCTCACTGTATTCAAATTATCTTGTGAAGTGATAACTTTACCCAGTGGATTAAGACAGCCAGGGCCATGGTTCAATCCATTAATTAACCAACCAACCAACCAACCAACCAACCAACCAACCAACCAACCAACCAACCAACATATTTGGCATGAACGTTAGCTACCATTTAATACATTTTTGCATTCAATAACAAACTGTGAACGTCTCACCAGTGCACAGATTACAGTAAGACTTTTATAGTGTGTGTATAGCAAAATGTGTATAGCAAAAACTTTATATAATTTACTGTGTTTTATTTCGTTTTTTATATCCTACTGAGTGAAACCATCTGCAATCACAAAATCTCAGAGGGTACATGAGAAATATGAATCTTTAAGTTCTATGGTTTCAAATAATTTATGTTTGCTCACAACTCACATCAGATATGATATGCATAGCATCTGACATAATAGTTGTGACAGTCCCCCCTGTTATGTGAAATATTTCAAACTCATTTATGCAAGAATAATGTAAGACCAAGGGCACCTAAAGGTAATAGTTCAAGTGTTTAGTTCATGTTTCAGGCAGATGGAGTTGATAATGTAGTGCCTCCTGGGCATGTGTCTGGGTCTTGACCTAGGAACACCTGCCTTCTCGTTTGTATTAGTCCCAAGGATAATTGTTATAATTACCCAGTCTTATTCAGCTTGCCTGCAGCACATTTCTTGTTGCATACTCCATCAAGATTTAGAACCAGAAGCAGCTACTGACACAGAATGGGGGCACAGAATCCTTTATTATTGCCACATATACATTACAGCACAGTGGAATTCTTTTCTTCACATACCATAACTAAGGAGGTTGGGGTCAGAGTGCAGGGGCAGCTATGATATATGGGCAGCACATATATGATACAGCGCCCCTGGAGCAGGGAGGGTTGAGGGTCTAGCTCAAGGGCCCAGCAGTGGCAGCTTGGCTGTGCTGGGCATTGAACCCTGATCCTCCGATCAAGAACCCAGAGCCTTAACCAGCTGAGCCACCAGTGCCCCCCCTGACTAATCGGTACTATGCTAGAATAGAAGAGAGTCTTTATTTGTCACATATACATTACAGCACAGTGAAATTTCCTCTTTCCTCACATATCCCAAATTTGGATGTGGGGTGCGAGCACGCAAGGTCAGCCATGACACAACACCCCTGGATAAGCAAGGTTTAAGGGCCTTTCTCAAGGACCCAACAGTGGCAGTTTGGTCCCAATACTCTAAGGGCCTTAACCGCATGAGTCACCACTGTCCGGCAACAACTCTATGCTGTGCATTTCATCACACTCTTGCATTATTGCTAACAGCACTTGCACTTCACCAAGACAAAAGCATCCCTATATTCAGTAATTGTCATGAGGTTTTCCAATGGAATTCTTGGTTGGTTCCCACTCACCAGTCATACAACAGCTAAGGCTAGAGAAAATCACTTCCCTCTCCCGAGCCAGCATCAAAGCCATGTGCTTCAAAAGTCATCATAATCAACACTCAGTAGCAAACTCTTTTTGCTGGAGCTCACAGATGCCCATGATTGGCTGGTGTCACTTTGATTGACATAAGCGAGTGTTTGACACCGCCTAGAGAACATACCCAATTTTGGACTCTCTCTTGCCACTGGGATTCAAACTCATGATTTCTGGACAATAGTGTGCAAGCTTTTCTGTTGCACCACTAAGGGGCAGTCATGAGGTGATGGCTTTAAAACTGGTACTCCACAAGGAAACAATCTCACAGTTCTAAAGTAAATCACTCTAGCAGTCTGGTGTGTAGGGAAACAAAACCATCATTTCATAATCATGTAAAAATTTCCCTCAGTTTAATTATTTTTTTCCATAAATGAAATAAATTATTTATAAATTTATATGAGATTAACAACTGTGAAACAAATGAATTTGATAGCTAAGGACTGCAGTGAAGAGATGGACTATGAACCTGTGTTTGGAACCCAAGTCCCAGATCAAGGGACTGACCTAATCTGCAGACCTGAAAATACAGGCAAGAAATATTTGATCTCTACATCTTAATGATCACTTAACAAAGAACAAGTTACTCTGCTGATTACATTCACTTCTCATAAGTTTAGCTGATCTAGAGGTACAGTTGTATTTGCTCATTTGTTGCGCTAGAGGGACTCATGACATTAAAATTCTCACGTGTAAACTTTGTAAACTGTCATGTTTTGTTTAACTCATGGCATGGTGCTAAACATATTAGCAATAATGTTCATCGCATCACAACTGCTCTGAAAGAGATTAGTTTAGCATACACACATTTTTATAACTTTTTTATAATTAGATATTTTTAAAATTGCAAGCCATTGTTTGTTGTGTAATACTTTAAAACGTTCAAGATTGACTTCATTTAAAACTGTTTTATGGGCTATGCATGTTTACTGGTTTCTGGGTCAGAGGTCGGAGTACATGGCAAGTCTTCAAACTCTGTTGAAGTGGGTGCTGAAATAAAAGAAGTGACCATGACAGAAAGCAGGCAGCGTGTGACAGTCAAGAACAAGAACGGACAAGATTTCATCAAGAAAAACATTGAGGTATGTCATTTATTCAGGAACAAAATGTATGACTGAACAAGAGATCCATAACTAGCAATCTATGAAAAGCACGAAACCGTTTGCTTCATTTGTATAAAACATCATGGTAGTAATAGCCATTTCACCGACCGTAGCAATTTAATTAACAAACATTTATCACAATATGCTGTGTGTGAATTAAGAGAGAACCGCTTCACATGCTCGGGGATGATTCTGATGTCAGTGTGGACATCATTGTGTAGATGCAGTGATGAGCTGAAGACATGACAGCGAAGCAAAAATTTGCTTGAGACATTGTTTTAGGAGAACTGAGCCAAACTTTCATGTTGAAAACATATTTTAAGTATTATTCCACATGGGCCATTTTTGACCTGGACAGGACGTAATCAGCCTTTATGGTGAATTTCTATTCCGAAGATTGTGCCAGACCATAATTATCAAAAGTATGAGAATGGAGTACTGGTTAAAATTCTGAGTCACATGTAAAATGTTTTAGAGTATAATTATGGCACTTGCGTTTGTCTCACCATGGGCTCTAAGCTTTTTCTCAGCATGTCTTCTAGATTTTTCTATTCTGAAGGTGATGTGTATGTTTTGATGCAGCTAGTCAGTAATGCAGGGAGCTCGGTGACATTAACAGAGGAAGAGCAAAAGCGGTTAGATGAACTCCTCAAGTACATAGATGAAGAATGGGCTTATTTTGATCTAACTACAAAATCAGAGGTATTCACATGAACACACATGTGCACACACACACACGCACACACATACAGTACACACACACACACACACACACACACACACACACACACACACACACACACACACACACACACACACACACACACACACACACAAACACACACACAGATTTTTCCATTCTGAAGGTGATGTGTATGTTTTGATGCAGCTAGGCAGTAGTGCAGAAAGCTCGGCGACATTAAAAGAGGAAGAGCAAAAGCGGTTAGGTGAACTCCTGAAGGACATAGATGAAGAAGGGGCTTATGTTGATCCAACTCCCAAATCAGAGGTATTCACATGAACACACGTGCACACACAGGTGTGCGCGCACACACACACACACACACACACACACACACACACACACACACACACACACACACACACACACACACACACACACACACACACACACACAGAAACAGATTTTTCCATTCTGAAGGTGTTGTGTATGTTTTGATGCAGCTAGGCAGAAGTCTAATAAGCTCGGCGACATTAACAAAGGAAGAGCAAAAACGATTAGATGAACTCCTCAAGGACATAGATCATTTTGATCCAACTGCCAAACCAGAGGTACACACACACACACACACACACACACACACACACACACACACACACACACACACACACACACACACACACACACACACACACACACACAACACACACACACACACATGGCAGGGATATTTTATTCAGTCTGTTTCAGGCAAGACATCATTTGGGTGGTGAACATCAGCTATATTATCTAATGATATTTATCTAGAGGCTCTTATATATTTTGCACTACTCACATAGGGCTAAGCTGCACTTTTCACAGTTTCCTTTTCATACTGCATATTCCGTCATTCCTCATGAGGATATGGCAGCTGCAATTATGGTGTGCTTTTCCTTTTTATAATGGGTTCATCAACCAATTTATGCATGGCAACCAAACAGAAGGGAGCAGATGCTCAGAGGCATCCTAAAGGTTCGGGCTGAAAGACTTCCTGTTATTGTGGGAACTTGCTATTGTGCAAAGTGTCGACACATTTTATATCTCTTGTCTCATCCAAGTGATGGGACACATGAGTGACCAGACGTACAAAAGCTTTGGCAGGCTCCGATATGACATCATGATCATATGCAGATGCTTTCTCTTCTTTTATTCTACGTTTATGATCTTGTTTCTGCAGAATGGGTTCACTGAATTGATCAAATGCAACTTGCAGGCTGGACACTGCAACCCTTAGCCCGGACTTGTTCCTCTTCTCACATTGCTAATGAGCATAAAAAAAATCATCTCCCACTAACTAATAATTGGGAGAAAGATCCTCAGCTGTTTCAAGGGTTCAGTAAGACACTCTAGGGATCAACTGTTCAGAGCAGTGTACTTAAAGAACTTAAAGACAGCCAGCAAAACCTGTATTAAACTGGACTAATGGTTTCTGATTTACTTTCGTAATAAAAATGTTGCCTGCTGCATCGAAACTCTCTGAAATGTCCTTAAATAGCCATATACTGTAGCACACATCCAATGTCTAAGGTTATAAAACATAGATTCTTAACCTCATGAATTGGAATATTTAATTTTTTCCTCAGATGCTAATAAGCAGATTTTAGGTTTTTCGATATGTCACATATATGGTAGTAAATTTAATCTAGTGTTAAACCAAGATCTAGGGCTAAACCTGCCCTGTCTGCTTGAATGTTTGTTGTAACATTGACAACCTATAAACCAGAAATTATTGTTTAATACAGTATATAACACATTTTCTGACTTGCTGTTCTGAATATAAGCAGATATTTCTCTGTGTGCTGTGTCCACAACACAGGAGCAGGGTTATAGACCCCAAGCAGCTGAACTTGAGCAACTCCTTCACATTGATGCCAAACTGCAGCTCTTTCTAAGTGTTGAGGAATTTATGTGTGTGCGAAGCCCCTATGGATACCCCAGCCTTTCTCAGGTTTGTGCTATGTTCCTAAATACACTTATCCGCAGCTTTTAGGATTTATTCAAGAATGTGTTTTCAGATGCCCCTCTACTTCACTACTTAATCTATTTAGATTTAAGATGAATAAAATAAAATTCTTTTAAAATATCCAATATACTATATTTTCCCTTTACCAATCATTACCCATATTAGTATTTATAGAAATAGAGAGCCTTAAATAAATCCCAGAAAGAGCCTCGCATCCGTTTGCCACAAAAAACGTCCAATGTGGCGAATGGATGTACACAAAAAGAACAATTCTCTTCTGAATTTCCATCCTTCATTTTTTCCATCCAATATGCTGGATGTTGCATTTTCATTTTTACATCATGGTTAAAAATATATCTACAATACTTCTGAGTGCATCACTTTTTCCGTGCTTTCCTTTACTTGCTCTTACATATTCTATGTGCATTAATACTGGAGAAATCTGTCCTTTTTAAAATGTGCTATAATCCTGTAATCCATACAATTAAAATAAAAACGGAATCCTTTAGTAGTGAACACATCCCATCCAACACCTTTCAGGCAACGAAGTGTACCATTCATTTAAAAAAAAAAAAAAAATCTCTTTTCTCATAAGGGCATTTGGATTCAGTCAAAAGATTCTTCTGGGATGATCAAATCCAGATTTAAAATGGAGGGAGTTACATAACATTGCTATAACCTGGGAGTTACATAACAGTGGCTTAATAGTCACAAAGGCATTCTGACTTTCTTTGGTCTACACAGAATGTTTGGAAAGCAGTTAGTCTTCAGAGGAGACACTTGATGAGTGTTATTCCTGCAAAGAAGATATAAAGTAAATATAATAATATTTTTACTGTCATTAAAGCTATTTCATAAGCACATATGGTTTTTTAAAGGGAAAGTGGTTGGCAATTCATGCAGAGTTCATCAAAGTTGTGCTATGTAGCTAGTTAACCTTCTAACCAGATCAACATCCAATGACGTACTTTAAAATCTATAGCACATTAACACAACCCAATAACATTACACTTAATTATTAAAACATACAAAATTAGTTAGCTGTACATTTTTATAAATGTATATACAGACATACATTAGTATTCTGCAATTCACAAGTATTGTTTAAAATACAGCGTGAAATTTAAAGGGCTTTAACTTTTAACTTTATTCTTAGAAGCGGTTTACAAGGGTGGTGTCCTCGCAAACTGATGGAGTTTTCTCATGGACTTTCCTATAGACCAGTAGTAAATATGACAAACTGTGACAGTGACTATTACCTCACTTGGCTAGCCTGTAAAAAATATCATGCCCCTCCTTGTTCCCATTCTTGTCTTGTTGAGGAACAAAAAAAAAAGGAGATTCAAGAAATGTAGACAGCACTCAGAATTAGAATTAAAGATTGCATGAAATTTTTATGGAAATCTCTGCACTGTCACTGAGGGTGCACTGGCTTTACTTTAAATGACACTAAGTGCAATACTGATTTATATATTTTTGGCACTGCCTCAGAAAGTATTACAAAGCACAGATGTAAATTTGCATCTTTGCAAAATTCTTACACAGCCTTGCTCTAACTGCAGCGTAACGTCAAACTTGTCTGCAGCCTGACTAGAAACTTTTCTTTAGGCTATAGTGTGGGAGTAAAGCTGTCAACTGATGTGACTACAGGGCCTGCTAGAAAAAGAAAGGCAAGCTCCTTTGTGGTGTCATCAGAGAAAAACAGCAGTTGACAGAGGTTATTTTGCCCAGCCCCATTGAGAGGAGAAAATAAGTGCCCTTAGGAGTACTGGAGGTGGCCATGAGTCTAATGCAAGATCTTTTAGCAGCAATGCAAACTGCTTCACATGTGGAGACCCTGATGTATTTTTTTTTGGCTGAATCTCATTCACTGGGCACAAAAATCTTACGTGGGAGCCATAGCACCAAAGCAGGGGAAATTAGTGCAAAATTGATGTAATACAAGGTAAGCTGGCTCAAATACAGTACCACTGCCAGAATCTACACCATTCAGCACAACAATTTAAAGCTCTAAATACTTCTGTGGTGCAGGTCCTCAGATGCCAGCTGGTAAAAGCTAATTCTGCTTCATTGCCAGAATTACCAGACCTTTCTTAACGTGAAGCCATGCTCAGTAACTTCAAGAGCTGCTGACTTTCCTGACAGACGCTGAGGGGGGGATCTCATGCGTTCTTTTGTAATAAGCATTGCTAAAGGAATTTACAGAGAGAACAACTCCAGCCATGCAAGTTACTGGAGACCATCAATATTCGTACCCATCATACCCAAAAGGGCCTATCATTTTTTGCATGCATATAAGGCCCAACCTTTTTCGTATGCATAAATCCTAGTATCCATGTATTCTATTTTTTTTGTCTGAAATGTAGTTAGTTATGTAATGTGTTGCTTTTCTTTGCTGACATACAAACACATCATACAAGCTTTATGCTTTTTTTGTAAATCAAATTTTTTGTATTGACTCAATAATGCATTTGTAAACAATAATCATCAGTAACAAAAGCACAAATGTAATGAGAAGTTAACATAACACAAAGCTAATTACACAAAGCTAATATAAAGATGTCAGTAGCTTTGAAAGGTCCACTCTGACTATATTCACATGCTGTTTATATACACATTTTCACTATATGGCCAAAAGTACTGAAACTAAAGGGCCCGATCCTGTCTTATCATGGCGGTGTGCCTTTGTACAAATCGAACTCCATAAAGGCACGGTTTGCCATGGTTGGTGTAGAAGAAAGTGACACAAGTTCTGAACTTGTCACCTCCAAAAATCTTTGGGAAGACTAATAACACTGACTGTTCCCCAGACCCTAACATTTGACTTCAGTGCCTGACAGTACTGATGCTCTCATGTCTGAATGAGAATAAATTCTCACAGCCAAACTCCAAAATCTATTGGAAAGCTTTCCTCAAAATGTCTTTGGAATGGGCATATTTGGATGTGATGGTCAGATGTCCAAATACTAGAAGAAGGAAGAGACCAGAAGCTTTTAATGATGGTATTCTTTAATGGATCATGTACCTGTATACAAGAACATATTGAAATGCCACCTGTTATTATTGCTCACCTTGGGCCTTAACCTGCTAAGACTAAAAATTATTTAAGAAAGTAAAAATGTACTCCTAATTTTCATCCTGTACTAATCACAGTATACAGTATGTTGATTGAAATAAGACTTTTTTATTAAAACCGAATACTTAGAGTAATAGATTTTTTGCCACCAGGCAGTTATGGTAGCTGAACCATTACTTTTAGACAAGGGCTTCACAAATGTAGCTTCTCCATAGACGATTAAAACCATTTGGGTAACCTAGTGAACCCATGCTGTCTCTCTCACTGGCCAGAAGTACATTTCTGAGCTGTTCCATCATTGCACTTTACTTCCAGCAAATCTGACAGAATTGCTGTTGGAAAGGATAGTTAGATTTGTTTTTGACCTTTCAGCAATGGAAACATTTAAAATGCTTGCTAACTAACGTCTTCTCAGGTTTTCTGTCAGATTTTTACCCTACCATATGTTGTCAGTCAGACGTGTGAGACCGAAGCCATGTTTCCATTCTCTTGTAAAGGAACACAGCTAGAGTTTCGTAGGCCTAGGACAAAAGAGTGTGTCTGGGCTTGAAGTCAATTTTCCAAAGTAGTCATTCAGTTAAAAAGGAAACTTGAAATGCAGTTAGCACATTCTGAAAAGAGAAATCTAATAAAACTACTTTTGCACAATATATAATTTTTGTTTGAATGATTATCCTTTGTGTATCCTTTGTTTTTTCATGTTGAATTTAGAAAGAGACAACATGTGTTATGAGCATTACCTTATACTGTATTTTTGCAGAATATGATATAAAATCGACATCAGGTCTTCAAATTAATTTAAAGTATAATCCTACAAAATCTTACATTTACTTTTACATTTATGGAAGTGGATGTTTTTGGTTCCTGCAACTTTTGCCAAAGCACCAAGAAACATATGCATACCATGGAGTTCTGTTACTGCTGTTGTAGCACTTTGGTTCAGCCATAGCATGCCAAGGACAATGACTCAGAAAACACTTTTCTGACCATCAGCATATGGTCACCACATGAGTAAAGCCTTACAGATTGACTTGTTTTGGTGGTGAAAAGAACTGGCTTATCTCTTTTTTCAATGCGAAAAGCTGTGTGACAGTTCCGTGCCAACCAGTAACAGCATGCCTTGTGTTTTGCATTAATAGCAACAAGCACCATTACCACAAGAACAACAACAACAACAATAACAACTATTGGCTATTGGCTATGCTTTTTTCCCCACATTTCATTTCTATCAGCAAATTTCTTCATTGGTATTAGTATAATGTCTGCCCAAATAAATCAAGGCAGAGGTCCTAGTGGGCCATAATGAGATACAACAAGAATTCCAATCTTAAATGTTCTTAAAGTAGAATATTCTAAGATAAATACATGTATGTCCTGAAATGATTAATAATTACTTGAGATGTTCTTTCAAGTATAATGGATATCTCCCAGATCCTATATTTCTGGTCCTAAAGTACACATAAGTTCTTTTTTTTTTTTTCCAAATCTTTAAATTTAGTTCCAGTTGAGAAAATGTTTGTATTGTGCAAAACAGATTCTAATTTCATTTGGGAAGCCAGGTTAAAACCCAAGAGAACATAGGGGAGGGCATGCAATACTCTGAACAGACAGTAAGTCGAGATCAGAATTGAACTGGGACCCTGGAGCTGTGCGTGATCGATGCTATCTTCTGCATCCCCATGCGTAACTAGTCAACTATATTTTAATTAAATAACTATGTTTGCTTAATACAGTTAGGCGATTATAGTTAACAACCCTAATTAGTTTTCAATTGCAGGTTAACGAGAATACTGAAAGGTTCAAGAAATGTAGAAGTATAAATTTTGTTATCCCTGTTGCGTCATCTTTCTTCTTTCATAAAACATTATAAATCGTATACTGAATTTTGCTTAGGCAGTAAGTTGTTGAAACATAGGCCATAAATCTTACATTTATTTTTGGATAGAAGAATGTGCAGTTGAATGGGTTTATTTGTGCTTTTGTGCTTTTCCATGTGCTTCATGTATTTATTTTTTTATTTTTTTAAATCCCTCAGGTTTTGGTCAGTTAAAAACATATGTTTATCCAGACTATCAGTGCTCTCCAAAAACAGTTATAATATCCAAGCTGATATTCTAATACTCTAGAAATGTTTAACTATCACAGTGCCATCTGTGTATGAGATCTGTGAAGGAAAAGCACATCAGAGCACAGGGTCAGGCTCACAGTGGATCTAAACTACTGGGTGTAATTTGAGAATACACTTTGTATGGACATCGGTACCTCACATGGCACCATGCACACACATAATCACACGCTCATTTGCACTGATGGGCAATCAAGATTTGCCAATGCACCTAGAAGATTTTTTAAATATACAGTATAGGTTTGTATATGTAAAGTATAAATCTATTTAAAATGAAAGAATCTTTGTTCTCATTCACTCCATGTAGAAATTGTTGCAGTGTACAATTGACAATTCATACCTCAAGTTTTTGTCAAGGCTGCAGCTCTTTAGTGTTTCTCTTTTTTGAAGTTAGTGTTGGATTTTTGCATAGCATGTCAACGCTCTGTCTTTGTCACTGGTAGCTATTCAAAGGTATAGTGTGTTCTGTGCACTGGACCCTACAGCTTGAATATAGCCAGTGGAAGGGATTGTGTGGAGGAGCTTTGGCTGAGATCCTCCTTCCACGTGGCAGTAAGTGAAAGCCCAGAAGTGGAGGGGCAGACTTTGTGACTCATGCTGCCTCTGTTTTTGTTAGAGCTGTGCCAAACTTCCAGGGCTCAGGTTACATAGTCTGATTGTGGGGGCACACAGCACAGCAATACAACAGCTCCGATGCTACTCTGTATTTCTGTGCCATAAAGTTCAATGATTCACCAATGGAAATGTTTCAGGTTAGCTCTGCAATAACAGTTTTTCCACATTTTTTTTCACTGAAGTAAATGATCAGGATTTATTTAGGATTTTACCTCTGTAGACATCACAAGTATGTATTCTCTTAAATGTAGAATACATTTAAACATAACCATCAGCAAGCTCCCAATGTATTTTAAATCTATGTACATAGCATTTTATATCTAAATATCTTAATTGATATTGCTTATTATCTAGACATTTGCTATAACATTACTTACAAAAGTGCTAACACTTCTTTGGAAAACCTTATGTATTAACAACATATAGCTATATAATATGAAATTTGTACGAATATATGGCATAATATTGATAGTACTATGTCATGCTTTAATAAATAACTGTGATGCCATTGATTTATTTTATTTATAATATATACCAGAATGCCTTGTCGTCTTTTACCTTACATGGCTGAGATGGATAAATGTTTTTATTTGTTTGTTTGTTTGTTTATTTGTTTGTTTTACTATACATGTAGTAGACTGAATCTGTTTGCTTTGGTATTGCTAACACGAGTCTTGGATCATGACACTTGATGTAACACATAGCAGCTGAGACCCAGCTTGAAAGAGATGTTAACAACACGTTATCTCTTTCTCACATGATGCACTATCAAACAGACACTGTCTAGAATCCACACTGTGTTGCACTGAGGAAAAGCAACAGGAAGTTACTTTGAAGTGCTCTTATTTGAATCCATCTGTCCATTACAGTGCATGTGTGAGTAGTAAAACTAAGTAAAACACTGTGGTTATATGGTTGCTTGCAGTATATTATACTGTACAGCACATTTTGGAACCTGGGACCTGCATTTGGGTCATGGAGAATTTCAAATCTAAATCTGACATTTCTTTAACCTTGTCAATGCTCTCAGCCAAACTGAAATACAAATGAGACAGAATACAACATAAACCTAGGAGTTCAGCAGTTATGGCTTGATCACTGTTCCAAAATTTGCTCTCTGCTGGTCCTAAGATTTAAGCCCACAACCTTCTGAACACTAATCCTGTGTTCTGCCTGGTGTTAACATCTGACATTTGATGTATGCATTTTCAAAATCTTAACGATAAAAAGATGGTTATCAGTATCTTCCTAATAAACACATAACCGGAGCACAAAGGGTAGCGCTTGACACATTTCACCCAGACCTTTTCAGTGAAATGCAGCTGTAACAACATCAGCCTCATCTAGTATTTCCTGCTATAATATTACAAATACAAATAGAATATTATTAAACCTATTGCTAGACATATTTTCCTAATTCCAGGCTCCAAATAATGTTAATCTCTTAGGTTTCTGAAATTTATGCTAAAAAAATAACTAAATTATTTGCCAATAGAGCTAGATTATTTCAAGATTGAAATTAGTAGAAATAGCTAAAAATCAGTTCTTGGTTTTTGGTTATTTTAATAACAACGGAATTAAATTTAATAGTCAATTTTGAGCAGACAATTCTACTTGATAAAATATAATTTTTGCACTGAATATAGAGGAAAAAACATCAATTCAGAAGGATTATAAAATGCAAAACCATTGCTGCATGAAACAATGGATTGAGAATTAGAATGAGTTTTGTACGTTCAGCTAAATGTAAGTTTACTTATTTTCAATTCAGTACTGTAAATGTAGCATTGATGTCATATGGCCTCTGTGTGTGCATGGGAAAATCTTAAAGAGTATATAATCAGAAGTATATACTGCACTTTACAGTGCCTCTGTGTAGGATCCCTGTAAATTTTAGGTTAGGGTTTAAATTTAGACACTCAAGCCTTGCTTTATGAGACAATGAAATGCCACAAGACCTCTTTAAATGTGGGTGTTGGATAAGAAGCACCACATTACAGCAAGCTAAATAAACAGACTGATTTCATTGTATACTTATTCACTTTGGATATATTCTTTTTTCTTTTTAAATCAGCACTTCTAATTAAGTGAAAGAGAGCAGCCTGCATATACGATTTTTCAATAATAGTAATTGTTTGTTTTTGTTTTAGTTGATCTTAAATTAGGAAGTGTGTTGGAATGATGTTCAGTGCCCTTTGTGAATATTGCTATACATTGAAAATGTTTGTGTTTAAGATCAAAAGATGAATATTAGATGAATAATAGAATCAGAATTTCTCCTTTAATTTTTCTGGAATGAACATCTAAACAACTTGGAACACAATTTTTAATGTGCTAAAATATTGGAAACAATAATCTTAAAGTAAAGTTAAATAAATAGTATCTTATTTAATATTTGTTTGCATACCATATGCTTGCAATATCAGCATAAAGGTAGTAGTCTATTTACTTTAGTGAAGAGGTCAATTCTTTTGTGATGCTGTTCCAGGGATGTACTGCAGAAATGCATTGGGTTTAGGTTTAGTGATTGACTTTGACCAGTCAAAAACTTTCCATTTATTTTTCCTGATGAAGCCCTTATTGTGTTGTTGGATGTATTTTTCATTAAATTGGCAGACAAAATGTTTCTGTACACTACTGAATTCAATTCAATTCAAATTTATTAGTATAGCGCTATTAACAATGGACATGGTCTCAAAGCAGCTTTATAGAACATAAGAATCATAATACAAAAGTTTATTATTATACAAAGATTAATATAAAACAAAAATTCAAGATTAGTATTGGACTTATATTTAAATGTGATTCTTTTTATCCCCATTGAGCAAGCCTGAGGTGACTGAATTCATTCTGCCGCTACCACCATGAGATTGTGCTCAACATATATTAGTGAGACTGTTCCAGAAGAAGTAGTGCAAGCCCAAGCCATAACACTACCTCATTCAGAGCTATTAATTGTTTAATACAGTCACACTTACATAGCACACATGTGTAACAAGAAACATTCGCCAGTCACATGTTCCAGCAAGCGAAACAATAGGAACCATTCTCTGAGTTGTTGAAGAAATTGAATTGACCTTGCCACTCCAATTCTTGGGTACAATACATATACAAATATACTGAATCTGTGGTAATTTGTACACAATCTAAATTTACATTTATGCATTTTTAAACAAAGTGACAGAAAAAACCCTGAACGGTTAAGGGTAAAGTCACTTGCTTCTCTTGTCAGACATTTGGTTTGAACTCATAGTCTTACAGTTACTAAAACAGAACCTTAACTGCTGTGTTACCGCTGCACATACTGAACATTTCATACCAGTTTTATGTCTGACACCATGCGAACCAAAGCACGGAAAGTCCTTTGACTATGACGATTGTATGATTGTAGAAATCACTTTGGAAAATTCCTGCTGTGAATATGCTATGTTCGGATTCTGTGGTAGTATACATTCTTACATTTTTGAATATTGTGAAATCCATTACAGACTGACAATTAAGCAATTTGTAATCTTTTTTTAACAAACATTTAGATAGAAGATAATATAAACTGTTCGTGAGTGTTAACAAAGGATTTTTGTATCAGGTCGAAAATGCTGGAGATCTTGGCGAGGGGATCCTTCGGGATATAAAAGAGTCGAAAGAGCAGGAGGAGTGTCTGTGTGAAATCTAACAGCAGCTGCAGCTCCTCACAAAGAGACAACACCCAGATGTGAGTTCAAAGAGGCTATGCTTCAATCAAACTAGGGGAAACACACACACTGAGTCACAACAGACACTTGCATTGTAAACATGTCATGAATCTAATCCTGAAGGTATCTCACTGAGTGTATGACAAAATGCACATATAGCTGCTTTTTTAACCCTCTGCTATGTCATCATACACTTAGCTTCAGTTTATGGGTCAGTATGGTCTAGACATGTTTTACCACTAAGTGGAAATGCTGGGAAGGTGGGAAGGTCCTAATTAACACCAGATCCTATACTTCTATGAGTAATGCATTTTAACTTTCCAAATCAAAATATACATTTAGCATATTAAGTTTGCATATTGTAAGGAGGCATTATCAAACATAAATAACCTAAATATAGCTGTTGAAGGTTTTTTTTTTGTATGTCATTGTGGTTAACCTCCACAGATTGGTCCTTATATTTCTTAGAAGCATTTGTTGCAGAAACTCAATTTTTTTCTTCTCGAAATGATTAGATTGTTCTGGTTTGTGCCTTAATGTTTGATTTTTGTGACTCAAATTCTGTAGTAAGTGTCAATGATTTTGGAAAATATCACATATCCTATAAATGTAGATGGTTAATGTGAGTGACATGGCATAGTGATGCAGCTTGTATATTTCTACATTAGCAGCATATGAACTTTAATCAGCATGGGACTGTTCTTTGTTTAGGGATTTAATTGGCTTTAAAATTTAATACGACAACTTATTGGCAATAAAAAAAACAATAATAATAATGATAAAACATTTTATGAAGATGTATAAAAAAAAAAAAGTCGAATAAGAGAAGAACATGAGACTCAAAAACATGGATTAACTTTATGGAATTACTGCTGCTCCAAAACTGGCCTTTCTTAAGAGCTGCTCCCAAAAGGCTTCTGTTTGCTGCCTGGTTACACAGGAGTCGGCCAAGCCTGGCAACGTATAGCACATCACACAGTTTGATGTATGCTTCTGCTGTAGTGGAGAAAGTAGAAAATGTTACCCAGACCTTGGGCAGTGTAAGGATTTTCCATTTCTGTTCAAAACAGATGTGTTGTGTTGTGTGTTTTGGATCTGTGAAGCAACTTTCTTTTTCATTCGTTTTTTTTGTTGTTGTTGATGTTGTCTGTTTAATGACTGAGTAACGATAAAAGTGAAAACAAAAGCTAGAAAGGTTATTTTCTAGGAAGGCAGCAGAAAATTGCTGCCATAATATGTAAACCTATTGCAGGGTCCCTAGCAGTCAGTTCCAGGAATTAGGACAGTGTCCTTCTAATGACCCTGTACTGTAACTTTCAGACAACTAATCAGGACTTAAAGCCTACCTTAAATATGATGTTTTTTCTTCTTCACAATCAGTGACAGATGCAGAAGATTTTGACTGGTGTCGAAAAGGCAAGGCTATCTTCAATCGACGGTTGAAGACATATTTTTTTGTGAAATTCTTGTTTGTTGTATGTGTGTATTTAATAAAATAAAATAAAATAAAATAAATGAATAAAGAAACGTTATAGTGTTTTAGGCTCATGGTATATTATAATAGTATCTGTAACCTAGTGAACCAGAGTTTATGTATTCAATGATTGAGTTTTAAAAGCACTTTTGTGCGTCTCTCTGGATAAGGGCATCTTCCAAATGCTCTAAATGTACTGTAAATGCACAGAGCTACTACAGTATATATGATGCGACCATAGAAAATGAGCTATAATGCCTGATTATGTGCTAATGCTATAGACCTACTGTACACACCCTATGCTTATTTTCATCTTTGGGTTAGAACCAGCTGTCATGTGTGTTTGGTTTAAAACAATGTAGTATTTGAATTTGTTTTTAAATCCTCAGTAAATGTCAGGACATCTTTGCAACATACCTAAGAAAAAAACATAAATAATAACCGGTTTATTGAAATAATCACTGGAAAGACATTTGGCCAGCTACTACCTGCCAAAATTCATGCTTCGCAGGTCATAGAGTCATAGAGATTACATTTTATATTATAAAAAAATATATAAATATTTTAATATTTTATATTAACGCAAGCTCTTGAACTGGATCTGCATCATATTTTATTTATTTTTCTTCTGAAAAAAATGATTGCCTGAATAGATAACTGCATGAATGTGCAGGTGTTTCCAATAAAGTGGACGGTGAGTGAATTACCAATGAAATTTCGGCATG
This sequence comes from Tachysurus fulvidraco, assembly GCF_022655615.1. Taxonomy (NCBI): domain Eukaryota; kingdom Metazoa; phylum Chordata; class Actinopteri; order Siluriformes; family Bagridae; genus Tachysurus; species Tachysurus fulvidraco. Next base: position 6,054,314 of record NC_062529.1, read on the forward strand.
TTTCTGACCACGATCTGGGGTTTCATGTCTAGATCTGGGAACCTACTGCTTTTAATTGACAGTGTAAGTGAGATTACCTTTCTTCAGATTTCAGATTTTTTGTTTTTTTTAACATTTACGGTTTTATGTAACACATTTTACGTTCCAGGCAATATCTGTTACATTTCTGACAATATATAACCCATGATGAGTACCAAGGAAATGCCTGAGCTATGTTGGGAGGAAAAACGTTTTAGAAGGTTATTAAAACATTGGCAAATCTTAGAGCATTCCGAGGAGCACTGTGAAATCCATTATGACAAAGCAGAAAAAATATCAAACAAATGAGACATTACTAAGACTGTCTGCTCAGGCAAGAAGGGTAGTGGTCAGAGAAGTGCCTAAGAGACCAGGTATGGCAATGAAGGGGTTACAGAGCTCACTGGCTGAAATGGGAGAACCTCTGCAGACCTTAACAACAGCATTCGCTCTTCACAGATCCAGACCCATCTAAGAAAGGCCAGAAGGATGCCAGTTCGGAGAAAGACCATATTAGAAAATCTGAGATTTCTTGGAAAAAGATTTTTATGGTCTGGCATTTGGTCTAAAATCAAAACAAAATATGTGGCAAAGAAACATAGCAGGTAACATCCTGGTAAGATCATTCCTGTGATTAAGCACATTAATGGAACATTTTTTCTACTATTGTTACTTTCTCTCTTATTGCTGCTTAAGCTAGTGAATGTTTATGTTTTGAAATCTTGCTAGCTTCAGATACTGGGATCCTGTTGGATGAAGAAAACTAAAATGAAAGAGAGATAAATATAAATGTAATCTTTAAACATTGTTTTCCAGAGCAGCTTATAGACGTTTTTTGGAGTCTATACCAAAAGCACGTCCTCATGCTACAGTAGTTCTGTAGGTCATTGATTTATTGGCATTAAATTAGAAGATGAAAAATAAAACAAACCAAATCCAGAAATTAGGACAAAATAAGTTACATTTAATTACAAGATCACAAATTGCCAATGTATAAACAGAGGTTTCCTTGCCTTGTGTTAACTATGTCCTGTATAGAGGTAATTTTTTCTTCTTTTTTTCAGGTCTAAGCTAATTTTCTATTTTCACTTCACCTCACCTGATTCACACATAGGTCACTACATTATGTAAATCTGGTTGTAATTAATTTGGTTTTACTTAACCAAACACTCATCTCATCATCTCACTCATTTTGTACTCAAATGAGTCCTACTGTGCATGATAGAATAGCTGGTACATCCTAGTTTCTGAGAGATTACAGTGTGCCCAGTGAGCTTTTCTCATATTTCTGGAATGTAATTCTTCAAGATAACTCTTGTGATTTGTGTTGCAGACATTTATATAGATATCTGTTTCACGGTATTTTAATAAACAATATTATTTTTATCAATTTGCGTTTGGGTTTTCTCTTGAGTTTAAGCTTCACTTGCATGCAGAAAAATAGAGTGGGTATGTGCTTATTACACTGACAAATGCTTGTCAATTAAAAATAAAGTAGCAATTAAGTAAAAATTTGTATCCTGGTCAGGAACATCAATTTGGATCTGCTGGAAATGGTAAGTTTAGGTGGGAATGTTTTCAAAGAATGCCATTATGATCTCCTAGTTAACATTTCTATACCCAAGTAACATTATTAGTTTAAAGGGCATTAAGTGCTATAGATCTTTCAGAAAGCATGGGATGAATCGGTGGTCTGTGCCTGCTACCTTCAAGAATCTCAACGTCCAGGAATGCTCTGTCCATATTCTGTCTGATGCCACATGCTTAAGTGTAAAATTTGTATGATTTGTATGATTGTGATCTTTCCCCAGCAGCATCTGATGTGCTTTATATAAGTAACCCTTTGTATTGGATATGTGATGAACCAGTGAACAAATAGTGAGTTTGCTGTTTTTTTTTTTCAGTTGGTAGGGTCTTCACTATAGTAGGAGGTCTTAAGGGTGGTCTGTCTTAGTTTGTACTCTTAGTTCCATGTGAGGAAGAGATTAGCATTTTTCAGTGAATATCATAGGGTCTTGTCTTCACCAATACCACATACTTACTATAACAGGTATAGAATAGGTGTTGGTCTCAAAGGCAAGCTGCTCAGGTTGTTTAGGATGCAGTTTGTTTGAGGTAATTCTAATGTACAAATCTCATCTGGAACACTCACAATGCAGAAAAAGCCTACTTGCAGATTGTATTTCAGGCTATTAAGTCTTTCATCTAGAGCTAGCTTTTTCTGCCTGGTTGGGTTGTTTGTAGTCATTGGGTGGATGGTGGAGATACTGGAAGATCACTTATCCTTTTTTCAATGCAATGCAGAACATTCATCACATGCAATGAATAGAAACTCAGTAAACTGCGATAGTGTGTGAAGGATAACATCTTATCATTACAACTAGCAGTATAACAACATAATTAAACAAACTGAATGTTCCATGATCGTCGGTTCCTGTATTTCAGGTGATACTTGTATATGTGGTCGGTGCATAAAGATATTCCTTAATAATCTATGATTATGAACAATATATGAGGACAATTTAATCCAGAGGACAGAGTAGGTTTGTGCCTCATGGACACGTTGTGTAAATAAGCTGTTATATAATCTCAACCTGGTCTGGATATTATGCTGTCTTCTGCCAAATGGCAGGGGAACAAAGAGTTTATGGGTGGGGTAAGAGGTGTACTGCTAGCTTTATTGGGGCAGCAAAGAGATGTCCTGAATTGGAAGCAGACAGACAGACCTGTGTGTTGTTTTCTGCTTTAATATCCACTGCAGATCTAAAATACCAAATTTAAATGCAGCAAGAAAAAGTTATAAAAAGTGAGACTGTCTTGTGCCTTCTAAAATATACAGTACTGTACATATACTGTATGAAATAGTCTGCATGTACAGTGAGGGGGATTTATGTTGTTATTTACTTTAATTACTTTGCATATATCTACTACAAAACAATTTGTGTAAAAAGGAAAACATATGAAAAGGATATGTTTATAAAATATTTATTTATATATTCCTATTTTGGTTCACTTTGCAGCATTATAGTTTCAATTCAGTTTGTTCACCTTGGCAAATCTTATTCAATTCCCCACTGAATTCCACTGATGGATTCCTAATTTCAATATCCCTTACACATTTTCCATGGAATTCAAGTCAAGAGCTTGTCTAGACCATGCAAATGCTAATTACATTGATTGAACATGATATGGAAAGGCCACTTGAGGTCACTATGGAACTGCCTTCATAGCTCATTGACAGGATTGTTGCAGGGCACAGATATGGGAAAGGCTACAACAACATTTTGCTGCACTTAAAATTCCCAAGAGCACAGTGGCCTCTATAATTCTAACATGGAAGGTGTTTAGCACAACCAGGACTCTTCCAAGAGCTGCTTGGCCGGCCAAACTGAGCAATCAGGGAGAAGGACCTAAGTAAGAGAGGTGACCAAGAACTCTGACTGTGCTCCAGAGATGTGAGAAACTATGTGAAGTTTCAGAAGGACAACCATCACTGCAGCCCTCCACCAATCTGTTTTATTGGCTAAACGGAAACCTCTCCTTAGTGTACACACGTGAAAGCTCACTTGGAGTTTGGAGCTGAAAAGACCACTTGAAGGACATGTGAATACTGTAACAAGATTCTGTTGTCTGATGAAACCAAGATGTTTGGCCTTGGTTTTGTAGGAAACCAGGCACTGCTTAGTACCTGCCCAATATCATCCCTTACAGTTAAGCATGCTGGTGGCATCATCATGGTGTGAGAGTGTTTTTGAGCAGCAGGAACCGGTAGACTGGTCAGGATTGAGGAAATGAAGCAAAGTACAGAGATATTCTCAATAAAATAATATACTGTTTCTCAATGCTCAGGACTTCAGACTGGCTAAGAAGGTTCACCTTCCGACATGACAAAGACCCTAAGAACACAGACAAGACAACACAGGAGTGGCTTAGGGACAACTGTGTGAATGTTCTAGAGTGTCCCAGCCAAAGCACTGGCGAATCCTATTGGGGAGATCTGAAAATAGCTGTCCACTGTTAGTCCACATTGAATCTGATTGAGCTTGAGAGAATTTAATATATGGCAGAATATCCGCCAATCCGGGTGTGCAAAGCTTGCTGCATCATACCCAAAAAGTCTCCAGGCTGTAATTGGTGCCAAAGGTGCATTAAATAAGTATTGATAAAGCGTCTGTATATTTATGTACCTATGCTATTTCATTATTTTCTTTTGAATAAATTCACAGAGATTTCTCCAAATCTGTTTTCACTTTGTCATTATAGGGTGCTAGACGGAGGGTAGATTAATAAGAAAAAACAGAATTTGAATGATTATAGTATCAGGCTGCAACATTACAAATGGAGGGCATCTGAATACCTTCTAAATGAACTGTATATAGTACATATTTTTATTGAGAAAGGTGCAGATTACAGAACATTAGGCAACAACATTATTCACTCCTTAGTACTGCCACATTCCCCTCTCACTCTGAATTGCTATCAAACATGCAGGTGGTGAGCTCATTGAAAGGCCGACATTCTATTTCATAACAATTTTCCACAAGTAAAAGTATTTCATCCAGAATATGGTTGTGTTTGCTCTGTGTAAATGCACACAACATGATTTTGAGAATAAAGTAAATGGTAAAGTAATGTAAATGTTCTCACAATAAGCATAGATTTTCTTATATCTAGCTTTAATATAGAGTCATTAGTGTTTATTGAAAGCAGTGTAGACACTCAGGCCGCTGACTGTAACTCAGAATTCAGCCACGATCTGTCATAACCCACTCTGTGTGTGTGTGTGTGTGTGTGTGTGTGTGTGTGTGTGTGTGTGTGTGTGTGTGTGTGTGTGTGTGTGTGTGCACTTGCTTGCTTTTGCTTTTGCACTTGACAATAAACAAGCCCAGGTTTCAGATCAATTTAGACAACACAAACTTATTTTGTATTATTTTGGCACATATTATTTGTCCATCTAAAGTCTTAGAAACTCTTTAACTCTTTAAATATTTAATTTCATAGTGTCTGTAGTTATATAATCATACCAATACGGTATGTACTGGGTTTACTGTGTAACTACACCTAACATCCAAATTAAATTAGAACTCCTTGACCATCTAATACAAAACTATAAAAATCTAATCAGAAATTTAATAATCAAGGTTATGTGAAGGTGAAATAGCTATGTCAAATATTTAAAATTATATTATATTATTATGCAAGCACTGGGAAAATTCCTGAAATCTTTTAACAATATTGACTTTTTGTAAAGAGAAAGCCTATCTTTTTCCACATCTGCTGATTCTACTGTTAAGTCTTACGGTGCAGCCCAGCATTATGCCTGGAGAAGATTGCACCCACAGCAAGCAAGAATCAAACTTTTTGTTTTAAGCTGTGATCTAGAGACTTCACACTAGTGGTTAGTATTTAACATACCTATACAATTCTTGTATGGCTTACAGAGATAGCCCAAGAGTTTCTGCAACTGTTTTAAGTTTCAGCATGCTCAAACACATAAATCCTTGATCCAAAGGCATGTTTTCCCCAGGCCAACACAAGATTCCAGCACAAGAAAGTCAGTGTCAAATCCTGACCACTGACCTACTTAACATTTTTCATAGGACTTTTCATTGGGTTTTTTATTATAGTACATTCTAACAATTAGGGTCAATTATTCTTATTTTCCAGTATTTGGGAATTATTTTTGTGTCAAGGTAAAAAAAAAAAATCTTTCCTGAGATCTTCTGCTTCTTTTAGTATGGAAAGACTACCATTTGGAGTTACATGTCTATTAAACAAAAGTTCCCATAATGCAAGCCTAGAGAAGGTTGCATTAAAGTCTAAAAACATACAAGTTTCTGGAGCCTTTCTTGACAGTTTAGAGAAGAAAAGATTAATAAAAATGTAATGAAGAATAAACAGAGGAGGAACCACCGTGATTGTGATTATTACACCTAAATTACTCTTGTCATTACCACCTTAGGTAGTATCAGCATGTAATGTGATATAATATATGGCAGAAAAGTCAGAAAATTGGACATTTGATAGATGCTGTTGGGGCTCAGATGAGACCATCTACAGCAGGAAAAGAAGAGCTGCCTGCATTATTGTGTATGTGTGACTCTAATGGTTCAAGGTTAATGTCAAGGTCAAGAGGTTTATTTGCCATTTGTGCATGGACAGACAGTACAGGTGCATAGGAATTTTGGGCAAAGATCTTTAAGTCAGCAATAAGAAAAACAAGAGATAAGATTACTAAATAAATAGTAATAATAAATAAATAAATAAACAAAACAAACAAACAAACAAACAAACAAATAAATAAAGCTGTAAGGCTATACACATAATAAGCACTTTACCATTCAAGTACAATAAAACTCACACTATAAAATAAATAAAATGCAATAAAATACAATAAGATGTAAACTATGCATACTTTATTCATATGGAATATTCACATTTTTATTGCAGTGTTTCCTCAAATGGAAGTACTTTGAGAGAAAAACAGCTAAGGTAAAGAGTCTCTATATAACAGATAAACAGAAATAACAGCAGCTGTTATAAAAACATGCTTTGTGATGATCCTGTCTGGTCTGAGCAAAGAGTTCAGCTGGGTGGTGTGTTCCCCCAGGATGTTCTGTTTTTTTTCCTTCAGCATTGTATATAAAGAGTGTCTTTGAGTAGGAGATCAGATCCAATGATCCTCTCTGGTGAATCATTGAGTTTTTTGACTTTTTGGAGAGACTCCCTATCTGCCTGGGTGGTGTTCGATAACCAGACAATGATGCCATTTGTGAGCATTCTCCCAATAAGTCCTCTGTAGGGCTGGGTTAGAGGGTGATACCTTAGTCCAGCTTTCTTTAACAACCTAACAAAGGCTCTGCTCTGCCTTTTTCGAAACAGTGTTTTTGGCCAAGCTCATGTTTGCTGTTACATAAAGGCCCAGAAACTTGTGACAGCCCTTTCCACCTCAATCCCCTTAATGACAAGAGTCTTGGGGGAGGACCTCCTCCTGAAGTGCATGATTAATTTCTTAGTCTTGTATATGTTGAGGATGAGGTCATTTTACAACCTATAGACAAGAATGTGGTTCACCAGTTCCCTGTACGCTGACTTGAACCCCACCCTTGATGAGACCCAGGATGGTGTGTCATCTGCATACTTTATGATGAAGGTGTTGTTTTGGTTGGAGACACAGTCGTTGGTGTATAGAATTTTGAGTTTTCTGTGGTGTTCCAGTGGTGATTTTGAGCTCAGCAGAGCTCTTCCTCGCATCCTCACCACCTGTCGGCTGTCAGTCAGAGATATACAATTGGAGGTATTTCAGGTAATTTAGCCTCTCAATCAGCTTTCCTAATCAGATAGTGTTGAAGGCAGAACTATAGTCCAGGAAAAGCATCACATCATATGTTCCACAGCAATCGATCAGTGGATGACACTCTCCTCTGTATCTGGGAACACAGTGTTAATGTGTGTAAATACCAGTTTTTCTAGGCACTTCATGGCAAATGTAATAACTGGCCTGTCATTCAAGGTGGATGTGGCTACTTTCTTTGGGACTGGTATGATGAGGACTTAAATAAACTCTGGACTACTACTTGTGTAAGAGATGAGTTGAATATGTCTGTGTACACACATGCCAGTTGAAGAACTCTTGTTGTTCAGAAGGACTCTTGGGGAAAACCTCTTCAGAGCCTTCAGGATTTGTGTGTCACTTAAAGTTTAGTGTACTTGGGGTTACGTTGGGGTCAGTCTGTCAAAACTGGAAAAGAAACACTTGAGGCTGTCTTGTAAGGTTGTGTCAAGTCAAGTCAATCAAGTCAAGTCAAGAAGCTTTTATTGTCATTTCAACCATATATAGCTGATGCAGCATATGCTGTAGTGAAATAAGAAAATGTTTCTCCAGGACCATGGTGCTACATAGAACAAAGACAGAGCTACATAGAACAACACAGTGCTAAGAACTTATGGAAGTTAATCCTAGCCACACAAAGTGCATCTGTGCAACCTAGTGCAAAAAATGGATCCGGACTGTCTGAGGTCTCCCAGTCAGGAAGTCCAGGATCCAGTTGCATAGGGAGGTGTTCAGTCACCTCAGCTTCTCAATCAGGTGCTAAGGAATGATTGTGTTGAGTGCTGAGCAGCATTTGCACGTAAGTGACTTTATTGTCCAGATGGGTGAGGGCAAAATGAAGGGTCGTGGAAATGGCATCTTCCGTAGAGCTTTGTTATGATGCACAAACTGCAGGGGGTCCATAGAAGGTGGTAACTGTTGGGACGATAGTCATTGAGTCAGGACACTGTACACGTCTTTGGCACGGGGACGATGGTGGTTGCCTTGGCCTTGGTTGCACATAGGAACAACAGTGCTGCTCAGGGAAATGTTGAAGATGGCAGTTGAAGATGAAGACATCTGCTAGCTGTTCTGCACATTCCCTGAGCACACTGTCAGGAATGTTGTCTGGTCCAGCAGCCTTTTGTGGGTTATCTCTGAATAGAGTTAATATTTTAGGCTTAAAGAAATGACAGTGAGATGACGGTATAAAAATATGTATGTCTACCTTGTTCAGTAATGATCACAATGAGCACATATTGTTCACAATGATCAAATAATATTAATACAGTTTTCAGAAGTTAAAGTTCTGAAGTTTTTTTCACTCTTACACTTTAGACAGTACATTAGCTACCAGCTATGTTCACAAGACAAATGTATACTTCTCACATTTTTCATGTTTACACGTGCAGAGTTTGGCTGAGGAGCAAGTAAAGAGTTTGCTGATGGAATGTGAGATGGCCTGGAGCAGAAGTTCTGATTCAGTTACAGAAGGTTTCTCAGACCCCGAACCTTATTGTACTATAGAAATAAGGACTCTGCTAGCCAGCATAACGTGAGCTGAGAACTTAGCAACAAGATGCACAAATGAAGCTGCAATCCTAATAAAAATGAGAAAGAAGGTATTATCAGTGTGGCAAATAATTTAGAGGCTATAGGACCCAGAGGATGTTTTTATAGTATAGTAATGTTGTTGTAATAAGTTGTAATATTTTGTTATGTGAAATATTAAAATATTGCAAAGGCCAAGGCAGCAAAGAATCTAAGTGTTCATTTTTAAATTCTCAATTGAAATATGACAACAACAAAAAATGTATTACAACTTTAATTATATTAAAAAATCATTCCATGCTAAGTTAAGTGCTAATTTATTTTCAATAGTCCAGTGGTGGATGTGTATTGAATGTGTGTTCACTGACCGGAACGATGTTCAGCATTTTATTTTAAACATGCCATTAATGCTACCCATTTTCTATTACAGTAAAATTATGGTCAGTCCCGAGTGCTTTAAAATTTTTTGTAACCTTACGTTAAAATGATGTACTAAGTCCATTTATTCCATTGTAAAATCTTATGTTGAGAGCGTTTTCTATAATTGCATGGCTATGGGATAGAATCAGCTACAAGGCAACTTACAGGTATGTATTAATTTGGTCATTATGGTTGGTAACATTATAGTGATGGCTTTAATTTAACTTGGAACACCTGTGATTTTCATTCATGCAATTATCCAAGCAGCTAAGCATGTGGAAGTAACACAATGCATAAAACCATGCATGAGCTAAGAGCTTAGTGTCAAGAGTGTTAGTGCTAGATGGGCTGCTTTGAATGTTTCACTGACTTCTGATCTCCTTAAATTTTCACAGACAATGAGTACACAGAAGCCCTATGGCAGAAACACTTTGGGATGACAGACGTCAGATGAGAGCGACCAGACATTCATCTAGTTTAAGGAGCTTTGGGAATGTTTGATGGGAGTAGAGAGCAGCTGATAAAACCTCAATAATCACAAGGTCATTTGGTTATGATTTTAGATCACTGAAGAGAAAAAGACACTAAAAATAGTAAACCTTTTTCATAGCTGAACGTTTGAGACTTTTCGGCTGTTAGATTGGACAATTTAATATAGAGCTCAAAAAGTCAAGACAACGGTTTAATCTTTAACGGTTTATTGTTCGTTTGTTCTTTTAAACATAACAGACAAGTAAAAACAGCATTTCCGGAGAAAATTTTAAATATAAAAATATAAGGCAACCCTCATAGTACAAGGCAATCCTCGGGGGATCGGGGAGGGGGGGTGTCAAACAACAACAGCAACAACAACAATAAAAAGAACAAAAGACAATAAACACATCCTCACCTCACTGTGCAAACTGTTTATACATACAGAACACTTCCAAATACATCACACTTCCTGATAAATTATTTAAATAGCACATATCTACAAACATGAAACTGCATCGTCAAATACATCGAACATCAATAATAATTTATTATTTAAAAATGCATCATTTATTCATTTAAAAAAAAACATGTATGCCCTGTAGGAGTATTTTTATTTGGCAAAAATATTTTGTATTATATACATTTTGAAAACATATGATTGTATTACATTTGCTAACTAAAAAAAAAAATGTAACTGATTTATATTCTAGTATGAGGTATTATTTGTATATTGTCTTTCCTTGCTGTTTAGAATACAGAGCATAGTACAAGCATGGCTAAAAACTACAAAATGGTTTGGATTTCGGATAAAAATTATTATTATTTAATGTGTAATATAAGAGTTTCTACAAAGATCCAGTTTGTTCTCAATGTTTTATCACACACACGCTCGCATACGCACAAGCACATGCACGTCCACACAGGCACACACATGCGCGCGCACACACACACGCGCACATGCAAGGGGTGTCAATAATATAAATTAGTAAATTGTGACAGCTGGAATGTCTATCTGCTTGTTACATAGTAACAGACAATAATAAATTTCCCATGTAGATATAGTCTAAATATTGCTGTAAGTAACTTTGTGGTACATACTGTTTTGCTCTGATATATTGATGAAGGTCCCTTAAACCCTGAGCACATCAGAATGTATTTAATGCCTCTAGAAAAGGGCAAGTGGCTTTTCAGTTAGCACACAAACATCAAGTGGGATCTTTCTGACAAATATTCATATAAAAACACTCATTTGCTTGAAGTAACAGACATATTTCTGTGTACTAGAAGGACACAGAACACAGATTTTACTTCATATTATGAGAGGTTTCTTTCTCTCAGGATCATAGTCCACAGCAGATCTGTACATTTAAATTATAAACAATAACTCTTCTTCTTTATAGTCCTCATCAACAGGAGTCCAGATTAAAAACGTCTAAAAAGGGGTTCGTCTCCCTGTTCCATGCAGAGATGATGATTTACCTGCTGTTTGGCAGGTACATGTTTGTCATCCAGCTGGTGTTCATTCAAAGGTCACATTTCCTTTTCCTTTTTTGTTTGGTTGACAAAAAAGTAAAGAGACAGTCTTAAAAATTCGTCCTGTTCCTTTCAGAATCGTCTGAAACAAAAAGAAAAGGCAAAGCAAAAATTAATACAATAATCTTCTAAGTGCTTGCATCTGAAATATATTTATATCTATTGTATACTTACTGTATATACAGTAAATTAAATACTTATATTTCAATGTAATTTCTACGAATGAATAATGGAAATTACCTCGACATTCATATTTAAGGTCTGAAAAGTAAACCATCTCCTGAGAGAAGACAAAAAGACCAAGTCTTCCACCAGCATATGTCTTGTCATATATATTTCCAGAATCTGCCATGACTTTCTTGCCTTCATACATGATGACTCTGGACAAAACAGGAAGATGACCTGGTGTAAGCCATAGGTTTTCTGTTTCTGTTATAATAGAACCTTTTTTTTTTAAATGGATACTAACCTGATAAGTCCACTAGTGGGTCTATGGATCAGTTGCCATCTGTAGGCAGTGAAATCTTTCCAACCAATTTTCTTAGGGTCATGCCACAAAGTACGCACCTGAAATTTAAGATAGATCACAAGGTCACAATGTGCATCAAAAGATCTGACCTACCATATTTGAAGGACAATATTTTTCAAGGAAAAATGCTATTCACCTGTCCGGTTGTGTCTCCCGTATGCCACAAAGCATTCCTAAGGTGTTCTCCTGGACCAGTGGTAGAATTGACAACTTTGATGGACAGTCCAGAGTAGCCCTGAGCTTTTGTGGGTGAGTGAGACCAGTAGGTCTGTGTGATCTGTTTCCACATCACTACATAGAAGCGAGAGCTGGACTGATATCCAAACACAAATCCAGCATAATCATCATCTCGGTCAGTGTTGATGAAGAATGTTCCACTAAAATCCACTGCATTAAATTCATCATATCCTGAGGGGAAACAGAAGATAATGATGATGGTTAAATGATGCTCTCATTAAGGTTTTTTTTGTTCTGTTCCAGTGAATTTCAGGCACTTACCAACAGCAATGCCAGGGTCGCAATTAACTGTCTGAAGAAGCTCTTTACCCTGATGGCGGACCACCCAGTTAGGATCAATTTGTGAAGTTCCTGTAGGGTCTAGAGGAACCATCTGAAACCTACGGAAATCTGTTTCACTGATGGCAAAGTTCTCTGGACAAACATCCACAATATCAGGGACATTATCTTGGTCAAAGTCATCCTTGCAAACATCACCACGTCCATCACCTAGAAGAAATTTAATGTTTAGGTCAAACTGAGAAAGTAAGAAAAAAAAATCATGTCAAAAATTTCTGATGCTATCAGAATTGGGATTACCATCAGAATCTAACTGATCTGGATTAGGGGCCAGTCTACAGTTATCTTTGTCATCAGGCACACCATCATTGTCATCATCATGGTCGCATGCATCACCCTTTCCATCTTTGTCATGATCAGCCTGGTTGGCATTGGGGATGTATGGGCAGTTGTCTAGATTATTCTGGTGACCATCGTCATCAATGTCCTGATTGCTGTCGCATTTGTCACCCACATTATCTGAATCAGAGTCAATCTGTAGGAGGAAAATAATGAATGAAGCTCTTGTGAAAGACCATCATTGTGAATGGCTGCTAATCAGTTTTGTAATGCATCAATAATTCTGTGGTTATTTTCATGAAATGTCATTCTCTGTCTTCACTCCTACATGGATAGAGGTGCATTCATGGCTCATGATATAATACCACAGAAATGTTTCTGTTTAACTTCTATTCTGGATGATATCATTGTTCAGTTACTTCTACTCTGAAATACTCAAATATTTTATAAATATTATAGTAATTAATATTATAGAAATGAATTAATATATACATTTTGAACATTATCTGTTGCACTGCATTCCAAGTTGTAAAAAATTTCACTGGAAGAGCATGTCAGGAATAGTGAGTGATTTACCTGATCAGGGTTGTGCTGCAATGGACAGTTGTCACAGTGGTCTCCAACCCCATCATGGTCAGTGTCTCTCTGGTCAACATTGTACACGTACGGGCAGTTGTCGTTTTCATTCAGAATACCTGAGCAATTGATCATTTGATTAGCAAGGGTATATTTGGACTGTTCCCTGTTATGTATTTGTTAAGCTTGACTCTTACCATCACCATCAATATCAATTGCACAAGCATCGCCTTCTCCATTTTTGTCTGTGTCAATCTGGTCTGGATTGCTGTTATATGGGCAGTTATCACAGCGATCACCGACTTCATCTTGGTCTTGATCAGCTTGCCTTGGGTTGAAGACAAATGGGCAGTTGTCCTATTTGAAAGAGAAACCTGTTTAATACTGAAACATTTTGTGTGTGAAAGCAAGACAATGAAATTTAAAAAAGAAGCATTTCCCCCCATCAACATGAAGACTACAATAATGCCTAGAGCTGTATACCACAGACTGCAGGATTCAAACTCCATCTGTACTGGTATTTAAAATTTGGCTCTGGAAAATGTGAAATGTGCTATTTATTTGTTCAGTTCATTTTCCCCCTAAATAGAACATTAAATCATACACATAAAACCAAAACAGTTTTAAAGCACTGACATTATGCCTATTATTGTTATTGTTGGTAGACTAGTTCATGCCTCCACTCTTCTTTACACACTTCTCCTCTTCTCCACTATTCCTGCTGTACTTTGTATAAACAAGCATTGCATGGGAGTGGAAAAAGTCTCTTCAACTTACCCTATCATCAGGGATCCCATCATTGTCATCATCATAATCACAAGCATCTCCCATTCCATCTTTGTCATAGTCCTCTTGCCCAGAGTTGGGTAGGTCAGGGCAGTTGTCCTAAAAGATTGAGTTTGGATTAAGGGGCTGCCACCTCAAGGCCGATTCGGTTTCTAAGCATACAATTAAATAGACAGTTACCTTCTTGCAGTGGTAGGTGGCATTTTCAACACAGTGGAGATCAGTGTTGGGCCAGCCATCCAGGTCAGGGTCCTCTCCACATATATAACCATTACCAGCGTAGCCTGGCTTGCATTCGCAGCGAAACATGATGTCAGAGAAAACGCCCAAATAAATACAATTGGCCCTTTTGTTACAGTTATGGCTGCCGTCCTCACATGGGTTCCTGGGTGTACAGACCTAGAGGAGATATGATATGACTGAGCCTTATTTTCAACACATACATGAACAAGATGAGAGCAGCATTTTTTCTTGCTCTAATTCAGTTACCAAACTAAGTACTTAGTTTATATCAAATATAAAAAAAAAGTGTCATGTGTTGCAAATAGTCGATTATTATTAGATTTATTATTTCATAAATGTTAAATGTATTAAAAATTATTAAATGGTAATTAAGTTAATATCATGCCAAGAAATTGCAAATCAGAGTCATCCTACATCCTAATAACAAGATTGTTTTAAATGTAATCAGACAAGCCCCAGGAATCTGTGTGCAGGCGTCTCTACTGTAAAGAGGGGGACTTCATTAGAAACTCTCTCACCTGTTTATTGGCCATTGCTTGCTCACTGCCTCTGCCAAAAGGCTGATTTCCAGAGTAGCGAGGAGGACATTGTAGGCAGTTATAGCCTGGATTTGTGTTCTCACAACGATGGACTCCATTGAGCGTGAAGCAAGCGTCAGGAACCATTTTGCACTGAGGACACAAAACTTACACTTAACAATTCATGGTATTATCATTTGTGATCGAATATATGTATTGTATTTTCTTCACAATGTTCGTACCTCATCAATGTCTTGACAATGAATTCCATCTCCAGTATAGCCAACTGGACACTCCCCACACTTCCAGGAGCCATCAGGAAAGCTGGTGCACTTAGAACCAGCAAAGCAAGGGTTGGAAAGGCAGCCATCTATAGAAAAAAGAGAATCATTTAAACAATTCTTGGAATAGAAGAAGAATAAACTACGAAAATAATTGTAATGCCCTACCAATGGGACAGTCTTGAGAGCTGCATATACGGGTGCCTTTGGGATCGCCAATGCACTCTTTTCCACCATATTTGGGCACAGGATTGTTGCAGAGCCGATGCCTGCTCTGCAGTCCACCTCCACAAGTAACAGAGCAAGAATCCCATAGTGACCATGGCCCCCAACCTCCATTGACTAAAGCACAGATAGAAAAAGAGATTGGGTTTTCAATAATAATTTATGTGTGTCAAGTTATATTTTGTTAAATACGTTGTCATTTATTGATTTTACTAAATAGAATTCCTTAGAGTTCCTTTATATTACATGCAGTATGAAGGTATGAAAATTTCTCACTTGGACAAGGGGACATCTTGCATGGTTCTGTCTGCCTGCCTTCTCCTTGACAGTCTTCGCCTCCCATTTGTGGTGTGGGTGAGTTACAGAGGCGGATGCGAGTAATGACACCAATGCCACAGGTCACTGAACATGATGACCAGGGAGACCAGTGGCTCCAGCCTCCATCTTGCTTGACTGCAATACAAAAATTCTAACCTCAGACTTTGCTTTTTAAACTATCAAATTGGCATCTTGTATATAGAAAATTTCCAAGTTTCCATATGTATTATGACTCACAGCGTTTGTCACATTCTTGCAAGTAGCAGTCTCTTGTCTGCACTGAAGTGCCTTCACAGTTGCTGTTGATGCGATCACATGAGCGCCCCCGTTGCTGGATGCCACGGCCACAGGTAACTGAGCAGTAGGTCCACTCGGACCAGGGAGACCAGCCATCATCAGCATCATCATTCACTAAAGATGAAGAGTGTTGTTGAATAATAATACTACGATATATTTCTAAAGAGTTTAGACAATTATAGTTATAATATGGAACAATGTATTGGCAACATTAAAAATGCTTAACTTACAGGTTCCACAACGTGGGCAGCATTCACCGTCAGGAACAGTGGCATTGGCACAAGGCATAAGAGGGCAGGAGATTTCCCGGCAAATAGTGGCAGAGTTCTATGGAAAGGAATGTTGCATTTAGTCCAGGTTATCTAAATATACAGTGAGTATATAAAGCATAACAGATTGAGGTGTGTGGTCAGATTGGGTGGAGGATTTCTCAGTGTTGTGATTTATTAGCAAATCAATTGAAACATATTTGATTGTCTAAGCTATATTACCTGGCAGGTGCAATGGGTGCAGCTGTCCACCGTCCACTCATCCTTGTCTTTGTAGATAATGCCATTATGCAGGCACACTCCACTGAATTTCTTAATTTGGGTCTTTATCAGAGCATTTTCTGAAGTCTGGAAATGCACAAAGAAAACATGATGTTTCAACACAGCTACTGCATTGAGGACAATGCCTGCATTTTGCAGCAAAAACATATGACACGAAAGCACAGCAGAAAGAATAATGAGAGATTGTTGTCATTTGGATGATGCCAAGGTATGGCACAGAGGAGGATGTAATTATGGTACAAGTAGCCTGGCATTTGAAAAGAGAGGTGGAGAGAAAACACAAGCTGAGAACAGCTGTTTCTAATACTGACCACTTGGTGGAGCTGATTTGACAGTTGCTTAACAACCACACCAAGTCCCTTGAGCTCTTTAAACATGCTGGCCAAGTCATCACAAGAGAAGCCACAGATGTCCTGGAGATCTGAAACACAGGGACAAATAGGAAAAAGGTTTGTTCTGAAACTCTACAATCCAGCAAACAATGCAGAGTATGAAGAATGAAAGAATGTGAAAAAGCCTACCTTTGGTCTTGTGTCCCGTGTAATCTGTGCGTATTGCTGGACTGGAGCCATTCACTGGGTTGTCGAGGGTCACAACGTCTATGATGAAGTGAGCTGTCCAGAGAACAAACACTGATGTTGGCACTGCTTACTCTAGCTTTGACCAAACATGATTCATTTCAGAACTATGTGGGGCTTTCATGATTAGAGTAATTACTTACAGCTCTCACATCCCATGTTACGGAGGATTGTCTCCAAAGTGGTTCTAAATACAAATCGTGCATTCTGGAGCACACCCTGTAGAGAAAATTTGAAAATGATGAACTGGAGAAAATAAAGTGTAGGTTCCAGTAGGTGAAGCTATTTTCACATTACTTGCAGTAATTTAATAGTACTGTCAGTACGGGAGCTTTAAAACCAGTGTTTTGAGTCAGCCTGGGTAGCAGGGCCCTCCAGGCAGTCCACATTTTTTTACTTTCTCCCAGCTCCTAACATACCTAAAACAAGCAATTGCGATGTGTTGAGAGCTGGGAAAAAAGTGAACAATCAGGAGGCCCCACAAATCTTGACTGGGATACTATGAAACTAATGAAATTACTTAAAATACTATTATAGATTTAATGTTTATGTACTCAAGTTCATATAAAAGTTCATTATATTTTCAGAACTAGATGTGTGGGTGCACAGTATATTTAATCAACAAAGGATATGATGACAATATTCCACACTAGGTGGTTGTATTTATTCGTTAGTCAACAATTTATCTGGTTTACATGATGTGTATATGCCTGTAGATGACTGCAAACATATTTCACTGGGCAGAGTGTGAAAATGCAAGTAAAAATTCCCTCCCTGAGGAAAATAAATATTCTAACCTTCCCAAGCATTGCTAGGTACTTTATTAGTAGAAAACACTTCTGGAATATAAGCTTCAGAAGCACTTACCAGAAATCTGCTTTTCACTGCTCCTTTTCCAATCCTAAGAACAGAGACATCAGCGACATCCTGTGTCAGAATCTGGTGAATAGGCACATCTAGTTCACTTGTGTTTATCTGTTCACAACCAATATAGAGCTGTGCACGGTCCTCTTCCACAAACAGGGTGATGTTCTCCCAGCTGCCGCTGGCCAGTCGTGCGTCGTCAATTGAGATCTCATGGTGCCCGCTTTCTGTGGCATAAATCAGATCTAACGTATTGCCATTCCCATTTGAGACAAGCTCAAAAATGGAACCAGAGCCATCAATCCTCTCTACAGAAAACAGGCTGCCCCTGGTCTTCTTGGCTTGCTTGAGGTTAGCCACGAACAGGAAGCCTCTTTCCTCCTGGATGGAGTAAATGAGATCCCTGAAGGAGCGCTCAGGGATGGCAGGGATCAGGTTGGGGTTGAGGATTTTGTAAGCAGGGCTGTAAGGGTCAGGTCCCTTTACTAGGCTCACTCCATTGTGTTTTTTACTGACTTTTGCGAGCTCAAATAAGTCATACACGCTGTTGTCTTCTCGGCTCTCTGTAAAGTTGAAAGGGAAAACAGAAACACACCGTTTATTGAGTGATCTTTGCTGGTGAGACGCGTGAACAGCTCCGTTACATGATGATATATTTATGCTGATGTTTCTCACCTGCTATTCCGCTGCCTCGTGCACTCCACAGCATCAGCAGCAAACACAACGCGGACAACATCATGGTGCTCTGAGAACAAACAATATTTTTATAAATTTAATATTTAATTATTTTTTATCATTATTATTATTATTATTACATTTCAATATATGACTGGAACTGAAATGAAAAAAAAACTGCATTGATCAAGTGCATTTTATTTTTATTTTTTTAAGTTCTAGTCACATATATATATATATTCTATATTTTTCTTAATAACTCACCTGAATATCCTTAAAAGACGTGTAAATCCTTTTGCTTCGAGAAATCCGTAAGCTTAATTTATTTAAATAGAAAGTATTTCATGAAAACTTTATCCAGTAGATTCGATAGACTATTCATTCATACTGTCGTTTCTTTAAGAAGATCACGTCTTTACTACAGAATTCTGTACAGAGCAAAGACTATTTAACCAATTTCTAAACATTCCTAAAATGCCGTCTCGGCCAATCAGAAGGTGCTAGAGGGAAAGGGGGCGGAGTTGCAGCTTACGTCACTATGTGGTAATAGCCGAGGAAAATATGCAGTCTGCCGCACTTTCCATCAGCGGATAAATATTTTAAAGACGCGTTCAAGCCAACCCGAAGTTTCCTGTGAAACTATTCAAAAGAATCAAATGTCACTATCAGTTTTATGGTTGTCCCGAAGTCTAATGCTTGTGCTTGACTTTAAATTTCATCCCTAAACTGTTTAGTTACCGTGTATTTAATGTATTTGTATGTAAAGTTTTTAAATATCACGTTATAAGAGTGTATATAATATTTACAACATTTTAAAGCTAATTCAAACTTAATTATATTCAAACGGTTTAAAAAATTTAGGGATTGCACCGTATGTCCACTAGAGAGTACAATGGGCTTCATCAGTTATAAGTCCATTCATACACACACACACACACACACACACACACACACACACACACACACACACACACACACACACACACACACACACACACACACACACACACACACACACAAATATGGGCTTCCTCTATAAGTCCATATATACAAACATAATCAAATGTATGATATTTTGGGTGGAGAATATACAAATTCATTTCTACTACTGAAGGAAAACTAGAAATTCTAAAACTAGAATTTAAATCATATTCAATTGGACACGAGTATTATTGTTATATACAATCCCCTGCAAAAGTATTGAAATATTAAGTACAATACTTTTGAATTAGCTCTATGTTGATAACATTTGGGTTTGAGATGTATAAACATGGATATTAGATGACAGACTTTCATCTTGTATTTTCTGATATTTTCATCTAGATATGTTAAACAACTTAGAACATGGCGCATTTTTTAAACCTACACATTTTTCAAGTAATCAAAAATATTAGAACATGTGACTGTCAGGTGTTTTCTTGTTTCTTGAGAGTTGTCTCTTGGAGAAAAGCAAGCCATTCTATCACAGCCACTGTACAAGCACTGGGAATATCCAATTAAATAAACTGTTATACCCTGTTAAAAGAAAGAAGCCACTGGTGTACTAACAACCAGACTTGCTTTGACATATATCTAAAGTTTGAAGATTACTTATAGAGGCCACATACCAAAAGATGCAAATCAGTTCATAACAATAAGAATCAGAAGGCAAATTTGGAATTTAAAGCCAAAGTATTGAAAAAAGTAAGGATCTTCTCATAACTCAAAACAAACAAGCTCATCGATCAAGCACAGTGGAGGTAGTGTCATGACTTGGGCTTGAATGCCTGCTTCTGGAACAGGCTTAATAATCTTAGTTTGATGATGTAACCCATGATGCTGGCAGCACAAAGAATTCAGACAGATACAGAAACAATCTGTTTGTAAATCCACAGAGAACACAACTGAGAAGAACATCAAACAGCAAGTCAGTGACCCAAAACACAACAATGGACTTCAATTGAACCTTCTAAAAAAAGGTTTTCCACTGGCCAAGTCAATCACCAGACCCTCACGCAACTTTGCAGCATTTTTATCTTATTTACATTAACATTTACAGCATTTGACAGAAGCCCTTATTCAGAGCAACATACAGAAGTGTTTAAATCTCTATCATTGGATACATCAATGCTGGTTCACAAGGTTTTTTAAATACAAAAAATAGGAAAAGACGTGCTAGTTGAAGTGTTTCCTGAATAAGTAGGTCTTCAATTAGCCAGTGACTCGGCTGTCCAGACACCTAGGGGAAGTTCATTCCACCAACTTGGTGCCAGAACAGAAAAGAGTCTTGTAGTATACTTGCCTCTTACCCTGAAAGACGGTGGAACCTGTCAAGCAGTGCTGGTAGATCGGAGAGTTCGGAGACAAAGTGACGTGACATACGGCTAAGTACGGTGACCCATACTCAGAATTCGTTCTCTGCATTTGACCCATCCAAAGTGCACACACACAGCAGTGAACACACACACACACACCGTGAACACACACCCGGAGCAGTGGGCAGCCATTTATGCTGCGGCGCCCAGGGAGCAGTTGGGGGTTCGGTGCCTTGCTCAAGGGCACCTCAGTCGTGTGGCTGGCCCGAGACTCAAACCCACAACCTTAGGATCACGAGTCAGACTCTCTAACCATTAGGCCACGACTTGCCCACGAGTGCAGTGCGAAGAGTGATGAAGGCTTTGAGGTAAGAGGGAGCTAGTCTGTGTTTGGCTTTGTAGGCCAGCATCAGTGTTTTGAATCTGATGCGTGCAGCTACCGGAAGCCAGTGGAGGGATCGCAGCAGTGGGGTGGTATGCGAGAACTTTGGCAGGTTGAAAACAAGCCATGCAGCTGCATTTTGGATCATTTGCAGAGGGCAGATTGCATTCATAGGTAGACCTGCCAGCAGTGCATTGCAGTAATCCAGTCTTGAAATGACAAGAGATTGAACAAGTACCTTAGCAGCCTGTGTGGACAAAAATGGCCGAATCCTTCTAATGTTGTAGAGAAGAAACCGACATGAATGAGTCACATTAGTAACATATAAGAGGAAAAGGACAGTTGATTGGCCATGGTTACCCCAAGGTTGCAAGCTGTGGCTGAAGGGGAGATCAGATCTCTGTTTAGGGACCTGGGGATGAATCACCTGGGTTGAACAGCAGTTCAGTTTTGCTAGGATGAGCTTTAACTGATGAGCTGTCATCCATGATGATATTTCTGACAGACATGCTGAGACGCCAGTGGAGGGTCTGCATGGAGCAAATGTCACTCCCCTCCATGTTACCTGATATGAGTGTCCTTCCAGGTAGGAAGCAAAACATTCCCAAGCTGATCCATAAATCCCAAGACTCCTGAGGGTGGACAAGAGAGTCTTGTGGTTGACCGTATCAAACGCTGCTGAAAGGTCAAGGTCAAGCAGCATGTAGTTTCTCAGAGACGAATGAGCTGCTTTAAAGCCAGACTGGTTGGGTTCTTGGAGGTTGTTCTGTGAGAGATAGACAGACAGTTGTGTTCAAGAATTTTTGAAAGAAACAAGAGAAGTGATACCGGTCTGAATTGCTGATGTCCGATAAATCCAGAGCAAAGTTGGATCCAGAGATGGATCTTATGAAGAGAAGAATAAATAAAAGCTGAGCTCTATCATCTTATATTCATTTTGATCTTGAACCCAAAAAACCAAAGAACATGCCTTTCTAATACTTTTGGGGGACATTGTGCTAGGGTCTTCATCAGTGAACATTTGAAGACTTTGGCAGGAAAGAATTAGACTTAAATCTACAATAAACTCAGAAATTGCAGTGATCTCTTTGTTGCAAAATTCCACATGATTACAAACTGTTGTAGAAATGACATTATTTACATTTACAATACATTATTTACTGTCCAGTGTCACCCAAATAAGGATGGGATTCTTTTCTGAGTCTGGTTTCTCCCGAGGTTTCTTCATCATATCATCTCAGGAAGTTTTTCTTCTCCACAGTCTTGCTAGGGATTAATTTCATTAAAAAATGTGCATTGAGGGCATATGTTCATTTCCAATGATGCTGTAGAAGAAAAAGAAGAGTTTGTCTAGAATATCATGTTCCTTGAGTCACAAAGAGCACAAAAGCAAACAGCAGATAAATGTGGGTAAGTAAAGCCCTGCAACAGTATCATCCTGCTTCAGTACCCTTAAAACTATTTCCCTGCTTTGGATTAAATCTTAGCACTCTATTCTGTTCAGCTCAAAATATGTTTGTGTGTGTGTGTGTGTGTGTGTGTGTGTGTGTGTGTGTGTGTGTGTGTGTGTGTGTGTGTGTGTGTGTGTGTGTTAGTGTTACTGGGCAGTATCGTCACTGTTTCTGGAAAATCACAGTGAGACGTAAATGCAGGTATGTTGAGACGTGCCCATGACTTCAGCACATACAGAGGTTAGGAAAAAGAACTTGCCAGATTAGGACAGGAGCAGCTTCCTTGACTACCCTCCCTGTTTGGATAGCAGACAAACGTTGGCTGCTAACTCCTCAACAGTTCAGAAATAATGCCCTGGTCTTTCTGTTTAGAATCACTCAACATCACAGACCTAAAATGAGGTCTGTTCATTTCAGTTCTTTCAGCAAACCTAACCTAATTTCTATTTGAATATTATTACAGCTAAGTTTGTTGTATAGAGTTAAATAAATGTAATTAAATGTACAAACATATCAGAATGGCATATGGTATTGTTGTTCATGCCAAAAACCCCAGAAAGTTGTATAAGCAGATAATTACTAAAGGTCAATCCAGTCAGTTTTTTAAGGTGACGTTATTGCAAAATCCACACTTAAATTATACAGTAAAAATGACACTGAACTTATTTGTAGCTGTTATTCTAATATTCTAACTTAAATCTTGAAACTAAGCCTCAATTGTGGAAACTGATTTGGCTGTTTAAGCTTTGATTTATAGGATTATAATAGGAATAATAGGAATTATAGGAGATCCAGATTTTATACACTATCCAAAATTTAAAAAATAACCAACAGTCATCATGATAAGCATAGGCATTTGGGCCACATTTGGCAAGACCATACATGTTTTGCTATACTATACCTATTTCTCTTTTGGGTTACAGATGACTCTCATGTAGCCTGTAGCTAATTGTGGAAATTTCGGGGCAGCCTGAGTCATATGTTGATCTGTAACTTAACATTCCGTTTAACCTTAAACACTTCATTTATATTTCTTACCTTTTATAAGTTATTTTTCCTTTCAGTAATAACTTATGTTACTGTAAAACTAGAAAGTTTTTATAACTTCAATGGTTTAAAGTACTTTATGTCTGCTGTTTTGTTTCAACTGTACTGTTTACCTTTGTTGTCTATTCCATAATGACTTTCTTTGGATGAGAAGTTCAGAGTCACAGGCATGACTATGTGTAAACACTGCTAATAAACCACGTTATTTCCGGTAACTTGAGTGCTTTGTGATTTATTTGAATATTCTTCACGTTCGTCAGCACACCTTATGCCTTATGGCTATTACTGGCCTCAACATGATCTACATCTCCCTCCTGACAAGTGATAACAGACTTTTTATCCTGACCTGGGGGTTGGTATCTACATAAATACGATTAGTCAGTTAGCATAGATAATAGATAATAATGTTGTTGCCTCCTTGGCCCTATGCGTTGCCAGGAGTTTCATGCCTCGACAAAAAGGCTGTGTTCCAATGAATTTTATACGAAGAAGTAGGTTAAATACATCAACAGCTTGTCAGCAATGAAAAAATAACATGTATATATTTTGCTTTATATTGATTTATTGCAGATAAAATTTTGGAACTGATCCCTTAGTAGAATTCTGCAGTTAGTTTAGCTTTAATATTCATTCATTCATTCATTCATTCATGCTCTACCGCTTATTCGAAACTACTCGGGTCACGGGGAGCCTGTGCCTATCCTCAGGCGTCATTGGGCATCAAGGCAGGATACACCCTGGAAGGAGTGCCAACCCATCGCAGGACAATTTTCCAGAGATGCCAATCAACCTACCATGCATGTCTTTGGACCGGGGGAGGAAACCGGAGTACCCGGAGGAAACCCCCGCGGCAGAAGGAGAACATGCAAACTCCAAACACACAAGGCAGAGGCTGGAATCAAACCCCTAACCCTGGAGGTGTGAGGCAAACGTGCTAACCACTAAGCCACCATGCCCCCCAGCTTTAATATGTCACTCATAAAATATTAGTTTCTTGTGTAGTCATATAGAGACTATAGACAGTGTAAAATTGTGAAGAGTATAAGCGCTGAGGAGGAAAAAATCACCAATCAGCAATTTAGAGTTACCAGTACAGCATCTGACTGCAGTGTTAACATGCCACATAAAACTATCAGTTAACAGTTCATTTCTTACAACTCGGCCCATTTAATCTTTTATTTATTTGAATAAAAAGGTGCGTGTTCATAAGGCGAGACGACTGTGTAAACCCTTTGTAACAACTGACAAAAATATTTGAAAATGTTTTACTTAAAATTTTCAGTTGTCAATAACACATTTCTTTCATTTTCATTCATGACAGTACCAGAAAAGTAACAGATGTAAACTGACACAAGGTTGCGCTTTCTTAGTGTAATAACATACTAGTGACAGTATGACATATCTTAGCAAGCAAGATTAATTATAAAAAAATCACATAGTGTAGATTTTAACAAAAATCATCAACATTAGTGTTCTGTATCCTTTTTTGTTTTGATTTGATTTGTTTTTAAGTGGTTTGGTTACATTACATAACACAGACAAATTTCAATTATTACTCTGCCATAACGAATATATACAGTACTTACAACATGGTCTAAGTAATGCAGCCATGTTAGTTAAAATGTTATATATAAATTTTAGCCTTTTGTTAAAATATTAAACTTATGTCAACATAATTCTTGACATCAAACAATTGCGGACAACTCCATATATCTTTCCCAGTTGATACAGTTAACCATGGGATATTTGGGATTTAGAGGAACCTTTATCAGAGGTCAAAACATGGAATTTGTGCCTGTTTTGCAGTTGCCAGCTTATATTTTCATTTACTGCATTTGGCAGATGCCCTTATCCAGAGTGACTTACACTTAATCTCATTTTCATACAACTGAGTAATTGAGGGTTACGGGCCTTGCTCAAGGGCCCGGCAGTAGCAAATATGTGTCCCTGGGATTTGAACTTGATCAGTAGTCCAACACCTTAACCACCTTAACATCCCCACAGTTAAGCATTGCGCATCTATGTCATGTCACACTCCACAGTGCAGCTTAATGGCTCATATAACTCAGGACTTGTTTTTATGAGAAAAAATAATTTGCACACAAAAAAATTATATTTTGAAAGAAAATGGTTATAATAATCCCATTTCTGCTCCCAAGTGCTTGTCCAAAATCATCCCAAATTTGGCTAATTTTAGCCACTATAATTATGGGTATATTTTAATAAAACTTTAAGTTTAATGTACATTTGTACACAAATACTTACATTGTATATCTTTTCCAGTTGAAAGATACAGTTTCACAATGGATACTTGGGATTCATTTAAATCCTATTGTTATACCAGGGTTCAGGATGAGTCTTAATATGCCTTTGGAAAGATGAGCTATTACTTTAGTTTTTGTATCAAGTTGTCCAGATGTTGGCCCTATTACTGATTCTTTTTAATCTATATGGTTATCATAGGATCTGAATGTTCTCACATCTTATGATTAGAGTCATATCGTAATAGAAATTTGTTGTGTAAGAGAAATCCATTGAATAGCGGGATAATGTCCAAGTAAATGTACTGCAGTCATATGACTAATGCTTTTGTGTCAAAAAATGTCATATGGCATTTCCATTTATGGTCAGCGGTAGAAGAAGATCATTCCAACTCACCCAATAAGATTGTAATCCTGCGTTACACTAAACTGGAGCTTGTCCAGTAATGACAGATGTGAGTCTTACAATGAAGATAGACTTCAGTATTACCTTGTATAAAATGAACCTAATATTTTTTATTAGTTCAAGTATATTTTCTTTTATCAGTATTGGCTAGAAATAAAAGAAAACCTTGTACAAATCTAAAATCAACATAAAATTTAGAATCATCTTAAAACTGAGACAAACATATTTTTTTAACAAGTGAAATTCATCCAGAATATCACCATTATTGCTCAGCATTTGATTTGAAAGATAAACAGGTTGTTACATTGGCTACATTTATTCTTTTGATTGCATTTATACCTTTCAAACAGGATTTCTGAGCCTGTTAGTCTTATGTCTGTTATTATAACACAGTGGTCCATAATGTATTCTTGAAGCTTTTTTTTTTTATAAGGCTGAAAGCTGGGGAAAATGATCAAATTAGGCACAAGGTCAAAGGCTAATGGAGGTATAGCAACCTTTGTTTCTGCAACCCTTCACTTGTGATAGTACTTTATGTCCAAACCCGAATCTGCTCTTCAATTCCCACAATGCACCTCCACCTACAAACATGCACTTGTGCTTCATAAACCTTGGACTTGAACACCCACACACCATGTTCATTGTCATGTTCACAATCATCTGTGTAATAATTGCACAAACCTCAACTTAATCACCTGCACAAACATATACGTGCACCCTCATTGCACTGTCAGCTCACAAAGTACACCATATATTCACCTGATATACCAAGCCTTCCATTCATGTTTGTTGTTTCTGTGTTTGACTAAAATGTGTTCTTTTGTTTCCGGATTCTTTCCTTGAACATTAATACCCTGTTTGCACATCACCTTAGCCAATGCTTGCTCTTTGTTTTTGACATTTGACTAGTGATTTGGTTTTGTTTGCTATTACTAGTTATTGGAATTTTCTACAATAGTTTTTTGTCAGTAGGTTCACATCCCTGCACCACCAAGCTGCTACTGTTGGCCCTTAAGCAAGTCCCTTAATCTTCATCTGCTACATTTTACTTTATAGAGTGCTTTGGATAAATGCATCATCCAAATAAGAATACCTATACAACTTGTATTTATATTTATTCAAATTTAGTTCAAAATTTCAGACACGGTTGCGTGCCATTCCTAAATACTACGGTACTATTCCAAGGGAAGTTTGCCAACAATAAGGAATGTGATTCACATTACTACTGATCTGAAGAGATTCCTGGAGTTCAACACTTTTACACAGTAATTATCATTCTTTCATCATACTTACACACTGTAATTATACCTTGTAGTTATATTTTTAGTGTAACTCTGTAATAGGCAGTCGAGAGACTTAGTAAATACAAATGGCGGTTTTCAGTGAGAGAAAGCTGAGAGAAAACAAATTATCTGTAAACTACTAAAAATTGTTGGGCATTATGTAACAATGCTTCGACAGAAATGGTCCCCACTGAGCTGAAGCATTGGTTTGGTCACTTAATTATGCGTTGGTCACTCAATTACTGTAGGTAACTTAAAACCTGCTTTAATCTAATTTTATTAGTTTAAAATTAGATAGTTAGATAGTTATCAGTATGGGCAGTGAGGCTCTAGAGACCACTAAGACGGTGCTTGAACAGAAATGATGGCTTCTGTTAATGTTCTTCTCCATCTTGAAAATCTATTAAAATCTGTCTTTCTGTTTTTCCTCAGTGCTCCTTGAGCCATGGGGGGTGTTAAGAGAATGCCAAGACCTCAGAGCAAGTGAAGCTGAACCTTGAGTAAATAGCTTGTGCAAATGGAAAAAATTTGAGGCAGAATAAATATACTGAACTGTCACAAGTCCTTAGTGAAAACAAAGTCATCTGACACTCACACACAAAATACTCTCCTTGTCAATTTTGGCAGATGATTCTTTTTTGTGGCAAACTGATTATGATGATTTTTTTCAACAAATAGAGTTAAAATTTTAAATAGAAAAGAAATAAAAAGAAATAAAAAATAGAAGTAAATAAATTAATGTATACAATTAAAGTTTAAAATTAATTGAAAAAATATTAACTTAAAATATAAAATACTATATATCTTTCCCTATCCCTAATGAGCAAGCCAGAGGTGACGGCAGCAAGGAAAAGCTCCCTGAGATGATATGAAGAAGAAACCTTGAGAGGAACCAGACACTGAAGGGAACCTCATCCTCATTTGG
The DNA here is from genome assembly GCF_022655615.1 of Tachysurus fulvidraco. Taxonomy (NCBI): domain Eukaryota; kingdom Metazoa; phylum Chordata; class Actinopteri; order Siluriformes; family Bagridae; genus Tachysurus; species Tachysurus fulvidraco. The sequence continues at coordinate 6,082,967 of NC_062529.1, forward strand.
GTGACACTGGACAGGAAATAATGTAAATGTAAATAACAATGTATATGACATATGTTTAAAAAAAAATGAAAAGATTAACAATGCACACAAAAAAAGGTACTTGAGAGGACTACAATAGTCAGAGTAAATGTCTTTCAAAGAAACATATACATAGATATGTAAAAGTGAAAATATTATTTCATGTCAATATTAGTTTGAGTTAAAAGCGCAGTCATCATCCAGATATTGCTAATTACTGATAATTATGAAACTATTACAAATAATTTTATTTGCATTCATAATTACATGATATGTAGCAGACATTAAACAAACAAAAGAGCTTGTGTGGCTTTATGAAAAATAAAATTTTATATTTGCTTTTATTTGTCTCACAGTCTTTGTCACTGTTTGAAGGTCAGTGGCTACATTTGAGTGCTGTCTTAGTTAAAACAGCATATACATTTTTAATGAAGGCTTTTAAAGGTTTCAGGAAATATAGAAAATCTGGCCTTGCTTAAAAACAGTATACGCTATATGGCCAAAAGTTTGTGGACACCTAAGCATAAAAATTCATAGTTGGGTTTTCCTAAAACTCTTGGAAGCACATAGTTATATAGGACTTCATTGTATGTTACAATTTGCCACCAGGTGGTCCAGCAGCAGGATGCCACGCTTTCATTATAACCCAGCCAATGAAGAGTTAATGCTCAGTGCCGGTCCCAAGCCTGGATAAAAATGGAAGGGTTGTGTCAGGAAGGGTATCCGGTGTAAAACCTGTGCCAAATCTAATATGTGGACCACGTGATCCGCTGTAGGGACCCAGAACAGAGTACAGCTGAAGGAAAAAAATATTGTATGGTACAATTTCTCTTCACTGGATCTGAGGCCCAAACAAGTTACAATATGTCTGTGCTCCTGTGCACAAAGCAAGGTGTATGAAGGCAATGTTATATGTTTATAAATCCATGAGCCAAGACCTGACCTAAACCCTATTGAACACCTTGCTGACTTAGTGCCAGGCTTCTTCACACTACAGTATATCAGTGTCTGACTTCACTAATGCCAGCAAATGTGTCAGCAAATGAACAATTCCCCACAGTCATGTTCAAAAATCTAGTGGATAACCTTCCCAAAAGAGTGGAGGTTATAGTAACTGCAAAGAGGCACCAAACCTGGAATGAGATGGAACAAGCACATGTGTTGGTCAGGTGTCCACAAACTTTGGCCATGTAAGGTTTTTCTTTTAGAGTTCTTTACACTGCATTCATTCATTGGTCACTCCTAATTACATGTAACACAAAATGTCAGTTTTAATTCATATATTTATAATAATTCAAATCAATATTTATAATTCCTTCAGTTTTCACTGACATACACTCAAAAATCTCCAAAATAGTTTATAATTGATCATTGGTTAATAATAATAGATAATAATGTTGATAATGCTGAGCATTTGACTGAAATATGTCTGTAATGTGTCGATTGGGTATATTCTAAGTTCTAAGTCAAATGGCTTCATTGTCATGGTGATTGATAAAACAACAACAACAACAACAACAACAACAACAACAACAACAAAAACACTACTCTGATTAAAACAGACCTCTTATTAAATAATCATTTAAAAGACTGAGGTAAAACTTTTGATTAGTGTAAAATCTGTTTTGGTGAAATAAATGCAAACCAGATTTGTTGCTTAAGTAAACAATCAGGTTTAATACTTGAATTTAGTACTCATACAACATATTTATAGGCAGTTTGTCATTAAATTAAAACAGAAACAAGACAAATGTGCATTCATGGAAAAAAACAAGATTCTGATAATTAGATTTTTAAAGGCAACAGAGGAAACAGATAACACAGGAAACATCTGTCAGCTACTCAGGCGCTTAACCAGACTCTTTACTGGAAGATGGAAAAACTTGTGGAATGCTTTGTATTTTTGGCCCACTTTCATCTTTTCTCCCAAAAAAGCATGCTGTCCGGAATATTCCTCACTTTCTCCATCTGCCTCGTTTTATTTTACCTTGCTTGAAGTCAGACTGAGGAATTTGTTTCTGTGCATTTAGGTTAAGTGTACAGTGCAATACAAAAACACTTATTTTACAATACAAACCTAGTTACGTTACATTAAAAACTTCCTAATCAGGCTTAGAAGGATTCAGGATTCAGGAACCTGCTGTGTTAAATGTACAATAATCAATACGTCAAAGAGATTTTGTAAACATTCTGATGATATACTTTATGTCATGGGTTTTGCAGTATTATCAGATTTAGGTTGAGGTTGTGAAAGAATAGATATTGGTTGTATTGTATTACTACATGGAAACGTATTGTGTCCAAACGCTTCTCTAACCATCTGTAGTTTTATTTGCTTAAACACATGTTGTACATTTGCCCTCTAGTAAGTGTTGAACCTTGAAAGTGACTACATCTTTTTCATCTTTTTTTTCTGCATTAGCTTAATACGTATTTGTCACATTAGAAGCCTTCTTAGTTTTTATTAGCCACCATTTTTTTTCACAACACTAGCTGTACTCGCTGATTCTCCATGTGCAAATACAAACTTTTCTCAATCTAAAATGCATATAGTCAGTTTTTTTGTCTGTTTTATTATTATTATTATTATTATTATTATTATTATTATTATTATTATTATTATTATTATTATTATTATTATATTTTTATATATTATATCTCTCTTCTGTTTCAATACTTCCGTAAAGCTGCTTTGAGACAATATGAATTGTTAAAAGCACTATACAAATAAACTGAACTGAAAAAAATACTAACTGTATAATATATTTAGTAATAAATGCATGTAGAAAAATGTTTGGTTACGTTAAACAAAACCCTATTTTTAGCCAATTATTTCCAATACCTCTTTATTGTTCCTGCCATATTTGTCATGGTTTCCAGAAAAATTAAGCAACATGTTCTTAATAATTATAATCCCAACATTCATGCACTTTTGTTCACTGCTTAGGCATCTGTGTGTAAATTGTTCTAGGATGCTTGTTTCTTAGTGCATTAATCATCACAGACAACAGAGATCCCTGAATCTTTCAGAAGTGGATGACTCATTACACATTACATCAACACATCACACTGTGGACTCAGATTCATGTTTATATGGGATCAGATACAATTAGGCATTCGATTTTGATTTAGATTTTGATATTTTCCTTTAGATAGACAAATAGTCAGCCAAAGTTTTTATTTTTTATATATTTACATATTTTGATATTAGCAATTCATAGCACTATACACTAAATCACACACACACACACACACACACACACACACACACACACACACACACACACACACACACACACACACACACACACACACACACACATTGTTTACAGAGCTTAAATAAGGATAAATGAATGACATAGCAAATAACCACTCTTTACCACCATGTAAATCAGCTCAAACCTTGATGTGGATTGGCTACAACATTCCACTCCCATCAGCCAACAACAGAAATCTGAGGCTACAGTGGGCACCAGGTAACTGGGCATTTGACAATTAAAAATATATATATTTAGTCCTTAATATCTGGCTGCAAAACTATGACTCATACCTGCCCAACATGCCTTGTGCTGATAGTGGTATAATGCCACAGCTTGAGTATTGTTGCTGACCATGTGCATCCCTTTATGGCCACATTTTACCCATTTTCTAATAAACACAAGCATGCCTTAGCATGGCACAAAGTATAGGTGGTTCTGTGAACAAGGCATTGAGTTCACTGTACTTCACTGACCTTTCCAGCCATTAGATCTGAATCTAATGAAGAGTCTTTGGGTTGTGGTACAACCCAGACTTTTACATCGTGAACGCGCAGCTGACAAATCTGCAACAATTATGTGATGCAATTATGTTAATATGGACTAGAATCTCAAAGGAACATTACCAACATTTAATCCATGCAATGAATAACTGAGGCAAGAGCCGAAAATGGTGGGGATGTTAAGTGCTACAATATGTGCATCTCTATAGTGGCAAAGTCTTCTGATTTTTATTTATTTTATTTTGTGTAAAAAGTGATACAGTCTGTTTGAACAGAACCATATTTCCAATAGAACCATATTTCAAATTCTGATTAAAACAGATAAATATATTGCTTTATTGAGTTTGTCATTTGGATCATTATCCTAAATCAAATTAGGATAAATTAAATCAATTTCCAAAACTTTGTATTCCTTAAAATGTAATCATTTAAGAGAATATGTAAATCTTTTAGTATCTTTTGTTTTTTATTTGTTCAGCAATCAATACCACAGTAATCAATGCTCATTTTTACAGTTATACTGTATATCCAGCCACCCGTCACTATCATGAAGCAAAACAAGAACACTAGGAAATTGAACAATCATTTTATCATTATTGAGCAGAACTATTTATTTACACCATTTTCATTTACCCTATTTTCATATACTGCCAAAAATGATCCCATGTTTTTTTTTGTTTGTTTCTCCCCCACATGCTCTCGTATATAACATTTTCAATCATCCGATCTATCCAGTATTTCAGACATGGGATTTGGGGGCATGTGTCCAAAATTTATACAAAACTGTGAATGTCTATTGTGTTCTTAATATGTTGTACTGTTCTTAATACTTGTTCTTAATCTAAAAAAGAGAAATAATTACAGTTCTTTTTTTCAGCTACAAAAAAAAATATACAAAATATAGTTTAGAACTAAAAATAAGCACAGCATGGCCTCACAGCTCCAGGTTACTGTGCATGTGGAATGTTGCCTGTTCTCCACATGTCTGAATAGATTCCTCCTGGTCCTCTGGGTCCTTCCTACCGGCCAAAAACACACTGGTACTTTAGTAGAAGTGAATGAGTGTGTAGATCTCTACTAAGGATGAAGCAGTTATATAGGATGTATGTATGAATGAATTAATGAATTAATGAAAGAATGAATTGATTATTATAGGATTGTCTGCTGTCAAACTGGTGATAAAAACATCCCTTTAAATGAAAGGATTGTTATAAACTCCCAGAAATTTTCTTGGAAGGAAAGCGATTGAAGAAAGCAAATAAATTTGCCAAAATTCAATTCAAATCAGTTTAATTTGTCCATCCATCCATTTTCTACCGCTTATCCAGGGCCGGGTCGCGGGGCCAGCAGTCTAAGCATGGACACCCAGACTTCCCTCTCCCCAGACACTTCCTCCAGCTCTTCCGGAGGAATACCGAGGCGTTCCCAGGCCAGCCGAGAGACATAGTCCCTACAGCGTGTCCTAGGTCTTCCCCGGGGCCTCCTCCTGGTTGGACATGCCCGGAACACCTCCCCAGGGAGGCGTCCTCCTTGAACTGCCACCTTATTGTGGTGGAGGGGTTTGCGTGCCTGAATGATTCTAGGAGCTATGTTGTCTGGGGCTTTCTGCCCCTGGTAGGGTCTCCCAAGGCAAACAGGTCCTAGGTGACAGGCCAGACAAACAGCGGTTCAAAAACCCTTCAAAAACCCTTATGAAGATAATTAAAACAAGGTCCGTGACGTCGCCCGGTATGGCGCAACCGGGGCCCCACTCTGGAGCCAGGCCCGGGGTTGGGGCGCGCATGCGAGCGCCTGGTGGCCGGGTCTTATCCCACGGGGCCCGGCCGGGCTCAGCCCGAAGGAGCGACGTGGGGCCAATCTCCTGTGGGCCCACCACCTGAAGGAGAAACCGTAAGAGGCTGGTGCAATGTGGATTGTGTGGCAGTCGAAGGCGGGAGCCTCGGCGACCCAATCTCCGGACACGGAATCTGACTCTAGGGAGTTTAATTTGTATAGTACTTTAAACTATTGAAATTGTCATAAATCTGTTTTACAGGCATATACAAATTTAAAAATTTAAAAATTAGAAATTGAAGATTATATTTAAAAATTAAATTAAGTTTAAATTAAAGTTATATTCATCCATAATGAGCAAACCTAAGTCAACGGCGGGAAGGAAAAAATATATGAGAAAGAAACCTTGCGAGGAACCAGAATCGAAAGGGAACCCATCCTCATCTGTGTGACACCAGAGAGTATGATTATAAATAATGATAATGATTGTGTAACTATGAGCTTTTAAATCAGTGTAATCTCTGAGTTCATTATAGATTTGACACAAATTCCTTCCTGGCAAAGCTATCACATTTTTAATGATGGGGTCCCAAGTGCAAAACTGACCAGAGCAACGCAGTTCAAAGATGGCACCATAGTCTGCACATGGTTCTATCCATAGCAGTCTCATGGTTCTCCAGTCTGTTCATCTGGAGCAATCCCCAGAAGGATTTAGCACCATTAAGAGATAAGACTCCAATCAAAATCAGGGCATCGGTCAGATGCGGAAATAAGCTGTCACTATGGGAACTCAGAAAACTGGGAGTTCAGGAGTTGCAATGTACTGTAGTTTGACAGCTCAGTTATAAACATTCATCAACCTGTATATTCATTTTAAAAGAAAGTTCATTTATTTGATGTAACCATTTAAACCTTTACAACATTTATGTCATTTACTTCATTGCAGAGTCCAAAATCTATCATGCTACACTATATCGGTACAGTATCTACACCAGAGCATCCAAGAAATGCTTCATAAAAGTGAGATCTATGAACTGTTCAAGTAAATGAAGCATACAATGTCTCTTGTCATGGTAAATTATTACATTAGAAGTGTCCATCCTAGTAGCTCCAAAGGGACACAGGTTTTCATCAACAGTGATTAGATAAGCTATACTATTTAGACCATATTCACTGGATAGCGGTAAAACTATGATCCTGTGCATCAAATTCTGATCATGAGCATGAAACTATTTAATTTATGATTGTTAGATTGACCAATTACTTTTGAGCACCTTCGATTTGGAGGCTCTGTATAAAAAGAGATTGTAATTCCTAATAGTAATTCCTATTCCTGATTTGGATATAAATTCCCTCAAAATTAAATCTGAAAAAATATAGTGTAGTATATCTAAAATAACAATAACTTTGTCATTGCCCATGTATTTAAAGCCCTAATTTTATAATCCATTTTGTAATCTGACAGCCAATCAACAGCCAATGATGGATAGGCAACAACTTCAGCACTGGCAGAGATGTTGGATCAAGAATTCCAAATCTTTCCAATGCTAAGCATTCATTTAAACTCTGACTGTACTGAAGCTTCACCACAAATTGTTCTACAATTTGAAGAGGCCTGCTCACTTGTGCTGCGTCAGGCAAAATAAAGCCCTGAGGCTGTGTTTATGTTGCTCTCCCTCGTGGACAGTTGTAGCTTGTGACTTAAGGTATCTGGACCTTTCTCCCTTTGGGAGATGTAATATAACACAGCTTTGTACCTCTGATGTTCAATGTGCAAAATGTCAAGTGCGGCCCCCTGCAGGGATATACGTTTTCCAGGCAACATTGGTGCCATGAGCCAAGGTGAAAAAAAACAACACAAAAAGCAGATGGGAATATGTGATTACATTACCATGGATTGAATGCAGAGACATGGCTGCTAAATCCTTTATGTAGTTTTCCTTTGCAAATAAAAAACATGTTGCTGTAAGCACTGAAAACATTGACGTTATGTGTGTGTGTGTGTGTGTGTGTGTGTGTGTGTGTGTGTGTGTGTGTGTGTGTGTGTGTGTGTGTGTGTGTGTGTGTGTGTGCTGTACTAACAGGGTTTTAGCTTGAACCTGACCTATTTGTCATAACATACAAATATGATTTTAGGCTAGAAAGTAAGACTTCTGTAACACACTTTGATTAAAGATGCTTGTCAAATGTTGCAAATATAAATGTGTTAAAACCAAATCTGTTAGTTTTCCTAATGAGTGAGAGGAGGAAACAGGAAATGGTTTTGTGCTAATCTCACACAAGGGAGGTGTGCCTGCAAAATTCATTGAGCTTTACGTTATGCATTGCAGGCTCATTTAGAAAGTGGTTTCTTAGAAGGTCTAATACTGTAGGAAAGATTTGCAATATGAACCTGATTATAAACCTCATTTTTATTCCTTTTACAAAGTGTTTTAAATTCTGTACAGGTTATGAAACACCAGACAATGAAAGAACTAGCAAATGGCTTCCACAATACATTTGCATTTATAGTTATTTTCTAGGGTTGGTCTGGAAAGGAAAAGGAAACAGGACAGGTCCTGCTTAAGTACATTACACACTCAAAATCATCTAGTAAAACAGACAGACTGTACACAGACATGAGCTGGAATCAAGACATGAAACATATTGTATATACATTATAAAAAGTGTAAAGAGAAATGCATTACTGAATTAATTTGGTGGTTTATCTTACATATTTGTAACTGGTTAGAAGCGTTTGTGTCGATCTGTACTGAAAAAATCATGAATGCTTAGATAGTTAAACATTTAAAAAAAATCAATCAATAAAAAGATAAGTAAGTACAAACATATTTATGGATTTTTCCATGATTTTACAACTTCCATGACTCTTCTTTATAATTTTCCAGTGTGCTTGTGTGTGCTGTACACCGGGCAAACACTTCTTACATACATTTGGCTAAAAAATACTGTCACTGTTTTAACAATTTCAATAAATAAGTCAAGCCAGGGATCTGACACACCATGTGAAAAAGTAGAAGCTGTTAGAACAGGAAGAGGAAAACTAAGCCTTTCAGTTCTACAGAAAAACTGAACTGAAATGTTTAGCTGACAGCTTGCAGCAGAATCAATCAGCACAGCAATAACACACTCATTCTTACAATTATCCTACAATATATTGGTTTTATCTTACAATCTAAATATATATTTATCTTTCAGTACCTAAATACATAGTGTTATACTGCAACACTACTCTACGTGCCACCTAAGGTTACATTTAAAAACTATTCAATTGTTATTACATTTTTAAAATATTTAAATAGAAATACCAAACATAATTTGTATACAGATTTGCACAATTCAGAATTGTTCTATTGATACAGATCAACGAATAATGGTGAAATGCTAAGTAGCAATTCAAAGTAAATAGCAAAAGAAAGATTACAAATAAATCACTGCAGCTATGTAATACAGCCATCAGAGGATGAGCCAGAAATGAGATTTTGTAAAAATGTTGAAGAAATTATCACATCTTACTTATTGGTCCGTGGAGACCAGTTTTGGTCTGCTCACTGAAACTGTGGTTCTGGTTACTCTCATTCTGGTTGTTTTAGTAATTTGTTACTGTGCAACTACACTGTCGTGTACCAGTAGTCTTCAGATACAGTAACTTTAGGGTGGTCCTGTATGAACATGAACATATTTATATAGACATCTGTAGAGTGCTTGAAAACTTGCATTGAAAAACATGAAGATTATGTAGAAAAGCTATACATTTGTAAGAAGCTTGTAACACGATTTGCAATAAAGATTAGAGTTAATTTTTTTTGACTCACTGCCATAATTAAAACTTTGATTATTTAAGTGTTTGAAACTTTGCCTGATTTTCTAATCAGTCAATCATTCCATATTTAATGCAAAAACAGTGCATGCCATTTCCACCAGATTCGTGAGCAGATAATAATAAATAATTTTAGGTCCTCTAGTGCTCTGAAAAAGTATGTGCCTCAGGATAGAGAGGGTGTGTATTTGAGCTAGGGACTATTTTATAAATACAAACTGTTGATCTGTAAGGACTTTTGGATCAACAAAAATAAATCAGTTCAAACCTGGTCAAAATAGCACTGAATCTCTTCTAGACTAACTATAAATACTAAAGTTACATATTTGAATGACTATTTTTAAGATACATAAGAACAAACACCAAGAACAAATACAATTCTGTACTGCACTTACTATTTATATTAAGTATCGCATGTCCAGGTATAATTCACGTGAAGCTGTGGAAGATGCTGTCCAGTTGTTTTAAAATAGGTTGAGAAAATATAAAGTTAACTGTAAAATACATTTTAGAAATATTCCAAAACAGGATAAATAGATTGAGAAATAGATTGTCAGAGCAAGACTTGATACCATTTGTGTGAGTCTGAACAGGTGTGTGAAATCAGAATTCTGGTGACTACTTTTACACCCATCGGGGTGGGTAGGATTCCTATGACTTGATGGTGAATCAGAAGACTCTGCTAAACAGGTTGCTGGGGGATCACCAGTATGGGTTCTAATTAAGTTTAGTCATATCATGTTGCATCCAAGTCCTGAATTTCCTAGGCTACTACTCAATTTAAGGCCATGTGAAGTGAATGGGGTCCCAGCAAAGTACATAATTCTGGTTAGCTTAATGCTAGTAGTATCAATTTGATAATCATTCACATGGTTCTTATTACAACTACAGTGCTTTACAAGTACAGGACAGGAAGAGTTAGATAAGCTCATTCCTCTTCTTCTTTCGGCTTTTCTCGTCAGGGGTCGCCACAGCGAATCATCTCTCTCCACCTATCCCTATCTTCTGCATCCTCAACAGATAAGCTCATTACTACAGCTAAATCAACAACTTTTTCACGAGTCTCCATTCCAACTAAATTACTGAAAGAAGTGTTACATGAGCCTGATCTTAATATGGTGAGTCTCTTCTTATTATTATTAACTCCTCGCTAACTTTAGGTTCAATCTTTCTTTTAGGTTGAATTCTTTCATGTTGGCAGTTATTAGGCCTCTCATTAAGAAACCTAATTTAGATCATAATGAACTATCAAATTACAGAACTATTTCACACCTTCTGTTTATGTCTAAAATACTAGAAAAGGATGTGTCTGTTCAACTGAGCTCCTTCTTACAGGAGAACAATATCTATGAAGAGTTTCAGTCAGGTTTCAGGCCCCATCATAGAACAGAAACTGCACTTGTTAAAGTTACAAATGCTCTTAGCCTTGAAACCGAGACTGCATCTCACTATTAGCTCTACTTGCATTAAACACTATAGATCACAACATTCTTCTAGATTGCTTACAAAATTACACAGGCATTCATGGACAGGCTTTAAGTTGGTTTAGCTCCTACCTGTCTGAGAGATACCATTTTGTAGAATTAAATGGTGAATCCTCCAGTTTATTGCCAGTTAATTATGGGGTCCCTCAAGGATCAGTTGTAGGACCTCTGCTTTTCTCGATATACATGCTTCCCTTAGGGAACATCATTAGAAGGCATGGGATTAGTTTTCACTGGTATGCTGACGATACACAGTTATACTGTATATCTCATTAAAACCAGATGAAATAGCTAAATTAGCTAATGTCCAAATTAACTGAGTGCGTTAAAGATATAAAAGACTGGATGACCTGTAATTTTCTGTTGTTAAACTCTGATAAGACAGAAATACTACTTATCGGTCCAAAAACCAGTACACAGAAGCTCTCACAATTCAATTTCCATTTAGCGGGATGTTCTGTAACTACCATTTCGACAGTGAAAGACCTGGGTGTTATATTAGACAGCAGCTTGTCTTTTGAAAATCACATCGCCCATATTACAAAAACAGCCTTCTTCCACCTTAGAAATATTGCCAAGCTAAGAAACATCCTGTCTGTATCTGATGCTGAGAACATAGTTCATGCATTCATGACCTCCACACTGGATGCATTGCATTACAATGCATCACACCACAATGCATTACACTAGTAATGCATTACTAGGTGGTTGTCCTGCCTCTTCAATAAATAAGCCAATATGCAGCTGCTAGATTTCTTACCAGGACAAGAAAATATGATCATATAACCCCAATTTTATCATCTCTACACTGGTTACCTGTTACTGTAAGTTTAGAATTGATTACAAACTGCTGCTACTTGCGTACAAGTCTCTAAATGGTTTAGCTCCCATGTATCTAACATACGGTGGCCGAGAAGTGCAAAACACATTAACAAATCCGAAAACAAAACAACAACTCAGAAAACACATTAAAAGACGTTAGTACGTTGCCCAAGAAGTGCAAAACACATTAACAAATCCGAAAACAAATTAACGAATCAAAAAACACATCAACAAACCCGAAAACACAAATCACAAATCCGATGATCAGTAAGTTACCATTCACACATTATACCTACCGGTATAATACTTTCCGGGTTGTCTGACTTGTCGTTGTGTTTTTGGATTTGTTAAAGCCCTTTACAATCCTTTACGGTCTCAGAGATCACAAAACTCAGGACTTCTGGTAGTTCCCAGAATATCTAAGTCTACTAAAGGCATTAGAGCATTTTATTATTTAGCTCCCAAACTTTGGAATAGTCTGATAGTGTTCGGGGCTCAGGCACACGTTCCCAGGTTAAATGTAGATTAAAAACTAATATTAATCTTGAATTTTGTACTCTATTAATCTTTATATTATTCTTTAGAATAACCTTTTGTTCTATGTTTATGTTCTGTAAAGTTGCTTTGGGACAATGTCAATTGTAAAAACGCTATACAAAGAAACTTTGAATTGAATTATTAATATATGAGTTTCTTGAATTATTCAGTTGTTTGTTAGGTTTTGCAATTTTTTTTTAAAAAGTTAGAATTGGGCTTGGGTTGGTTAAGGGATCTAGTCAGAAAGCATATGTATTTTCTTTTATTTTCAATATAAGCATATCCATAATCTAAAAAAAGTAACAAATGTACTTTAGCATCTATCCGGCTCTGAATTTTCAAAATACTTGTATAGTGTGATACTGGTGACATATTCTTTTATGCCATCACAGAGCTTACAGCCTACAAAGCATTGTCAGTCATAGTACTTTCCTTGTTTAGTCTGGTGAGGAATCTTGGCAGCCATCAACAGTCTTGTGCATTGCAGAATTATTTGGTCAGCAGTGAAACTCATACATTTGATACCAAAACACTGCAGTCATCTGGCTAAACTAAACTATAACCTGTTTCCCAGACCCCTTATATTTAACTATAAGTTAGTCACATGCTGATAACTTGTCAGTAGGAGGTTCCCGTAGTAGGCAACCAAAACCACCTTAAAACCCCCAGAAGCATCGGGTTGGTATTTAAAATGTTATCTCTGAAAATAAATAGGACACTTGATAAAAAGTAAATCATTACTGGATCTTCTAAAATCTTGAATGTATAGACAACACATCAGGTCCATTATCTACAACAGCAAAAATGGACATAGTTCTAAATGATCAATAATGCAACAGAAGGTCAGGATGACATTTCATAAAATAATATTTTATCATTTCAGTATTTGTGCAGTTTTCAACTTTCAACTTGTCAGCATATTAATAAGATCAAGTACAATATATTTACTTAAGTTACAGAGTCATTTTCTTTCATTTACAGTATTATTGAAAAGGAAGTACTGAGTCTTCAAGTAATGCCATCTCTACAGCAGTGCTCCCTCTAGTGGTTACAAGAAGTATACTTAATGTCTTCTTGCATGATATATGCATGAATAAGATGAATGCAGGAAAAAAAACAAGGAAATAATTAAGAAATGGCACATTATGACTGCACATGCATGGGGTAACATTGTTACATGTTATACTTTTAAATTTCTTGTTTGCCAGGCTGTATTTCTACCAGTACAGTACAGCCATTTATATCCCCCTTTAGTTTTAGACAATGGCAATCACACAAAATCATTTGTAGTACAATCTCCATTGCTTTTGTGCCTAAAAAAGAAGACTACATATTAGGATTTGGAGCATTTAATCATGGGAAGTATTAGTGGCATGCTGCTTTGCAAACACTGGGCTGCAGACAAGCAGCTAGCTTCTGTTGAATCACTTAATGTCACTGGGGGCCCTGGGATCCTTGCCTGGTTATTAAGGATACTTTACTTTATCCTTTTGGAGTAGATCTAATACAGCCACAAATTGAGTTTGAATTGTTTTGTAATACCTGATACCTGGTAATGAAAATATTCAAATAGAAATTGTTTTATACAACCTCATACAACATTCCTCCATAATTCTTTTCTAGACATTATATCATTAGCAACAAGAAGTTATTTGTGGCTGAGTTAGGGTGTTTCATTATGCGTCAGAATCTGCTGTAATGGTGGTTAGTAGTTGGTGACCACAGCTACTTTACTATTTACCAAAACTCAAGCACTCTCTTATGCCTGGTGTTCCCAGGATAGGCTCCAGATTCATCATCAGGACATGGTGATTACTTAAAATGACCCAGTGAGGGAATTTTAAATAAAGCAGACTCATTCGCTCACATAATCATTACAAAGGACTGTCCACTTGTATACTGGGATCTGAAATTTAATTGGGATTAGAGCATTTTAGTTTAAAAGTAAAAAAAAAAAAAAACTTTAGAACTATGAAGGCAGACCAGACATTAGCACATTTAACACATCATAAATTTTTATTTTCATTTTTTTAATCAGTTCCTAATACATTTTGTAACCCATTGCAAACTATCACAGATGTGTCTGGATGGTCCAATGAGTTGTTTGTGTCACATGTAATGTTTTGGAATGAAGTTTAGTTCTTCATGCAACTGCTGTTTTTCTGCATGCTAGACTTTCAGGCAGGTCTTGGCTCAGAATATCTTTTCCATTCCCCGGCTTCCACATAAAAACAGCAGTTGGATGGAAATTGCATTTGGATCCATTCACTGTTTAGCTATGAAGTTCTCTTTTAGACAGTGCAAAGTTTTTTAACGCAAAAATGTTATTTTAGAAACCAGTATTTTAGTCATGAAATGTGGGCATGCTATGTATTAAAAAAAAAGTTTAAGGTGCTTAAATATAAGTGGTTGCAAATCAAATTTTCTTGATTGTCTGTGCCTGTCTAAGCACACTAGACAGAGTGCTCCTTAAATCACCCCAGACAGGAAATGATAGCAACCTCAAAATGATAAACAGTTCAGGGAACAGCAGGGCTTTCGACCTCCTGCCTGACAAATTAGCATGAAACCAAATAGTCATGTCGGCATAGCTTTTATTTCTTATAATAGTATTATGATAACACAGTATCCAAGACCAAAAAGTGTAAAATTTTCCCTAAGTTTATAATTTGTTCTCTAGCCAGACAGTGAAAGGAGGCTTCTAGCATATGATTTCCAACCCTGCATATAACTTTCCAAGTGTCTGCAAACCATTCCTCTCCTTGTATCACAAAGTATAGTAAAACTGCATAAAAGTGTAAACAAATTACCTTTAATTGACAGCCATGTATAGATATGACAGGGTAGTTAGCATTCACAGCAAATCTAACTCTTTGCCACTAAATTGTGTGGTCTGTTTTAAAGTGTTAAAAAGCTCTCTCAATATGGGTGTAGAGGATAGACATTTTACAAAAAGCCTTGTCTCTTGATGTGGCACATAGAAGCCTGTCCTTGCCTGTCCTTGCAATATCCTGATGACTCACCATCCTAAGAGACAACATAGCTGGCACATAGATCCTGGGGGTAAAGCTCAATAGTAAAAGTATGCAGAATACCATGGGAAACCCACTCAACCACACAAATAGCTTATAGTCACAGGCCCAATGATTGGCCTGAGAGAGAGGGATGTGAAATACGTGGAAGATATTGTGCCAATGGACACAGCAGGGATATAGATGAGTCCTGCAATAACAGAGAATGTTCAAGGTAACTATTGAGTGAAAGGTGTCTAATAAAGTTAGGTAAAGGTGTCTAGTAAAGGTAAGGTTATTGGATGTTACTCATTTCAGAAGAGATAAGAGGAAGCTATGTAAGTTTTAATATGTTACCTGTAGCTTGATCCATATCCACAAAAGTGAGAAGAGGAATATGGCTGTATTTTGTTTTTTTTTTTAATATTATACCATACATTACATTGTTGATTTATTGGAAGGTCACATCTGAATGTGATTTTCAGCAGCCATTGTGGTTATTAAGGGTCAACAATCATCAGGCTTTTCATTCTAGATAATCCTTCCTTCTATCCACCCATCCATCCATCCATCCATCCATCCATCCATCCATCCATCCTTCTAACCATTCTCTGCTTTCATCCTAAACTGCTTATCCTACTGAGTCACAGGGAACCTGGAGCCTGTCACAGGAGACTTGTGGTAGAAGGCAGAGTAGACCCTGGTCAAGATGGCAGTCTATCACAGGGTGCATTATCTAGATAAAGTATGAATTAGAAATAATTAGTGATTTTACTTCAGAAATTGCTCATAGGCCAGTTTACTATTGGGCCCACTTTTCTTTAGAGCAATTTAGAGGTTTGTACTATAAAATCATGAATATATGAACGATAGACATAGTATATAGATGAATAAGTGATTTTTTTCTGCTATTTTTCTCTATTATATAGTTTGTTCTTATTTTGTGTAATTAATTATATGAGACTCCATCCAGGGTGTATCCTGCCTTGATGCCCGATGAGGCCTGAGATAGGCACAGGCTCCCCGTGACCCGAGATAGTTCGGATAAGCGGTAGAAAATGAGTGAGTGAGTGAGAGTAATTATATGAGTATTTCACACTTTTTTTGTGCATCTCTTGCCCCTAGTCAGATTACAGTGAGGCGGAATGTATTATTCATTCAGTAAAAACTACAGGCATGTTTTGTGACTGAAAAAACAAATGCGGTCAATACCAACTTACAAGGGTCAAGGCCTTGATGTAGAGCTGAAATTAAGTTTGGATGTTATCAAAATGCAGTACAAACTCCAGCTTTTTCAACTGCTACTATACACAGCAATATACACTTAGTAATTTATGAGCGTACTCAGAGATCATGCGATTTAAGATTTCCAGAGCAAATGAGATTCCTTTTCTTATGACTATCTGACACAACCGCTGGATGGTGATCTGAAACACAGTTACAGATGTCTATAGAAGAAACTTGTAGGTTGCCAAGTCATTTCTAACTCTGGCTCTGTGTCATGTGTCCAATGCTTATCAATGTGTAACAAAGGCATTTCCTGTGTTTTAAGCCTACTCTAATCCATTCATTCACCGTTTCACAATTTCTGGGAACTGGATTTTTTTTAAAAGTCAGACAAAGTAACTACTGTAAGATTCTTACAGCTGTTCAACTGAATGACTTAGAAGGTTTAAAGCTGTACCTATTGCCCTGGACACCCTTCATCTTTGTACTGCTTTGTACAACATACTTGAGAATATATACAGCTTCCATACTAAGCATGACAAAGTGAAAAAATAAGAAGCAATGGCTTGTGAATATTTTAAATTGGGGTTTGATCCAATTGGGTAACATTTTGGTAAATGTGCACTTATAGTGTGGCATTATGCACAAGAACTAGACTTGCATTATTTGTTGGAGCAACTTACAAAGCAAAAGAGCAAAGTTTTATTACCTCAATCACCTCAGCATTATTTGGCACTTGTACAATGGACATGAACATAAACCGGTGGTACTTACTACATATTTTAAACAAGTTTCTTGTTAAAACAGTGTTATCCCTGTTACCTTGGATGCTATGTCCTGTGTAACAACACACACAGCATATTAATATTTTGTATTAAACTCCAAGTCAGGGTGCTTGGCTATTTTGTGACACGCTGTGCTTACCAGAAATACACAATTTCTCACATTTTTTCCTCCTAATCACTTTAAACAGAAAACTTATCAGGATGTCTCATGAGTATTATAACAGACAATATCTTTGTTAACTGATTCAGTGCAAAGACATGCAAAACGTCAACTTGTATCTGCTTAGACTTTAATGAAGAGTGGGAGTGAGAACTGCATTCCTCTGAGACTGTGACTCACTGACTCAGCAGCTGGGTGCTTTCAGGCCGCCTGTGAAGCGAAGTCTCCCAGTCCTGTATGATGACATATCAACTTCCTCCTCTTCCTTTTTTAGGCATCCATATAGAGCGGAAAAGAAGCTTGTTCTTGTAAGCAGGCACTCAAAGAATACAGAGGTAAAATATCAATTTGGAAAGCACTGAAACCAGCAAGAGCAAGAACTCTTTGTCTTGTACAAACCAATGTGTAGTTATTTTTGTTTGGTACATACATACTTAAGTTATCTTCATGTTTGTTCTCTGTTTCTATTTTCATGATCATAGATATAAACTGTTCATAGAACCACAGACTGTCATGTGACAGTAATCGATAGCACAATGTCAGAAGGAACCAACTCACTCTATGACAGACTAGAAAGGTGAGTAAATCTTATAGATTTTGGGCAAAAGAAACACCACAGTGACAGGAAGACCCCTGATATCCAGTATGGCTTGGGTGGACCTGATGCAAAACACTGAGTTTAAGTTCAAAAAGCCAACAGGTTTTCTTTGCCCAGTATTTATTAGATTTCATGCAATGGCAGGAATTGGGTTGTAAGATAGCTAGGTACATCCAAGTGAATGATTGTAATTCAGTATCACATCTGAGTCTTTACAGTCAAACAATCAGGTAAAGGGTGTGATGGGTAATGGTTAAGCCTGACCTTGAAAATAAGGTAATTAACCATAGTCTGTTCAAGTCAAGATAAGGAATTGGATCTGGTTATGTGAAATGTGGTCAAATGGCTACATTAGGGGAAAAGTTATTTGAACAAAGAACAAAGTTGCTGTGATCTTAACCTCAAGTGCACCAAGAAACGTTTGGCATTTATACAGCAGTTCATGTCTGAGAAATAACTATTGAGATGCAGAGAGATAATTACTGAGAAAATAAAAAACATCTCTAGATCAACCAGCGTCTTGTTATTGAACAGCTGAGTCTAAGGAAGTACATTTGACCTTTGGATGGCTTAACGAAACATTTGGGATCAATTATGAATCATCTTCATGCACCATTTTATTTAGTGCAGAAGCAAAGAGAGGAACATACATAATGTTTCTTATGTTCGTCAGTGATGCTGATGCGAGTGGGCAGGATGCATCCATTCTTGAGCTTTACTTTCATAAAATGTGGCCAATTTTAAGCTAATTCTGTGTACCTCAAATCATTGGGACTTCTATCACTTATATTTGTATTATGTACTTTTCACTGTTTCCTTGTTTGCCTTGTTAGCAACAGTCCTACTGAATCCGTTACTACAATAGAGTTAAGGACCTCATCAGTTAGCATAACAAACACTAAATATTTCATGATGTGTCTTCTGACTTAAAATACACAAGCTGACCAAATAAGCAGAATCATGAAGTATTACAATGACACGTCCGTGGTAGATTTCTTCAGCAAGAAGGACAAGAGGTGGAACAGCTAAAGGTCTAGTGTAGAGCCAACAGCCTGTCTCTTAACATGGACAAAAGAGATGGTTGTTGACTTTAGGAGAGCAGAGAATGACCATTCTCTACTGAACATCAATGGATGCTCTGCAGAGACTGTCAAGAGCACCAAATTGCTTGGTGTTCACCTGGCGGTGAAAGTCACCTTGTGGCTCAACACCAGCTCCATCAGTGAGAAATCCCAGCATCATCTCCCCTTTATACAAAGTCTGAGGAAAGCCCACCTTCCACCCCTAATACTGACCATATTTTAGAGAGAGACCATAGAGAGCATCCTGTGCAGCTGCATTGCTGTCTGATTTGGGAATTGCACCGTCTTGGAGTGCAAGACCCTGTAGCAGACAGTGAGGACAGCTGAGAAGATCATCTCTCTTCCCTCTATCGTGGACATCTACAATACACACTACATCCATAAAGCCAACAGCACATCTCACACACATTCTTTATCCTCCTGCTGACTAGAAAAAGGTACAGAAGCATTCAGGCTCTCACAACCAGGCTGTGTAACAGTTTCCTCCTTAATACCCAGAACCTACACACACATACCCACACTTAATCAATATATATCTATGTTCACAGCATCACTTTTTTTACTGCTGCCAATCACAGTCTAATGCTTCTACCAGTTGCTGATGTGTATACATGTTTAAAAGCATCTTTTTTTTTCTTGCACAATAGTCCATACATACAGACTGTACAGTATACTGATCTGTCCTGTAGTGTATTGTATGGTCTGTCTGTACTGTCTCTTGTCTGGAAGTCTTCTTCCACACACAAACCAAGACCAGATTTGCTTCCTTGGTTAATCACAAAATGGTGAGACTTGCCCTTTCTGAATAAAAATGCTTTCTTCTCTGCATCCCTTCTTGTGACTGTCTTTCTCTTAGGAATCTCCAGATAAATATTTCTTTTTAATTGCCAGTGTGTACCGTGTTTGATTTATACTATTAGTAGACTAATTAAGGTACAGATTCAATACAGAGTGACTGCAGCTCATGCTGATATTACACACTTTTAATACCTTCACATATAGCCTTGGGAAGGAAACACCCAGCCATTTTAAAATAATATCAATTGACAAGCAGGTCCAACCTTTTAATCTGCCTCATTGAAAAATGGGCAACTAGGGAAGGCTTAAATTACAACCAGAAGGAACTTCTGGAGGCATATTTTCTCTTTCCCACATTTCTTCTCTGTGACAAAGTCACAAAGAGTATCTTTTGCAAGCCACAGTCTGTTGCTCTTGGCTCTTATTTTGTGCACTCCCTTTGGCTATAGTGAGAACAAAGCTGCATATTGAGGTCATTGCTGCCCCTGACAACTGCCTCTGTCTAAACCAATTCTTGAAGATACTTTCTGTTTTTTCCTGTCCCGATCTTTATGAAGACCAGATTGCTGTGACACTAATAATAAAGGATAGGATAGTAAACCATCTTTAGTTTTGTATTTAGTGCAAATGAAATCCTTTAGTCTTTAATGAACATATTTTTATGTTAACAGCTTCATAGACTTCGGTCTTTACAGTAGCGCAAAACAAAAATAAACATTTTGAAGAGTTTTGTTAAATATATCTCTAAAGTATCCTAGCACCCATTTTATCACAGAGGAATCGTCTCACTGATCCACAGTCTGAGACTGTTTAGATATTCTTGAAGATATTTCATACACAAGACAGGGAATTTAAGGAATTGCTGATTGCATAAATGGACAGCACCAACAATGAAAGCAACTGTGTAAATGTTTTAGATATAGAAATACAAGTAGAGCTTGTTATTGTGGTTGATTGATGCATGTTTAATGTAGAGGCAACAGAATAAAACACAACGTTTTTCAGTTTTCTTAGGTGCTTTTAATTTGTTGAAAGAGAGTTATAAATCTTTCCAAAGAAGGAATATTGGAATGTAGGACCTAGGTTTTTTATTTCCTTTAATAAAAACTATTCACATAAGAACTTGTTAAAGAACATGCTCAGATTACTAGCATGACTAAAGAAAGGCATTTTTTAACTTGTTATCAGACAGTCTTGATCATGTCTTTCATTGCCTGTCTACTTTTTTGGTGTGAGAGCTCAGGGGAGAATGAACAGACTGGTTTGAGCTGTCTTTTTTTACATCCAAGGTGAGAATGCACAATACATCATATCTTGAGGTTAATGGGCTACAACCTCATCACCACTCCTATATATCGACCAGGTGATTTTTTTGTGTTTGTTTAATTTGGATGTACATTTTGGGTGAGTCAGTGCATCAAATTCCTGTACTTGGCTGACAGCAGTGAAACCCAGTATGGTCTTATGCTGTTGTAGCTCATTTCCCGCTGAAGTCAAAATTTTGTGCATGATAAGATTTTTCTGATTAGCATGGTTGTAATAGATAAAATTCACTGCAAGTCCACAAAGAACGTTTTAATGTTCCAAGGAATAAAAACATACACTGTAAATGTAATATAAGACATCTAGTAAAATATATTTATTGCTTCCCAAGAATATAAATGCACGCCCAATAATTACTTCGGTTTCATCATGACGTAACCTGCTATTCAGAGCTTAGATACAGAGAAAGTAAAGATTCACTTGCATACCTGTACCTGAACAAAGGTACACAATGCAGTGGTACAATGGTCACAAAGGGGCTTTACATAAATATAGAAATTCAGGATAAAAGGGATATATTTAAAATTTATAACTAAATAGAATGATATTAGGTAGAACCCATACTGGTCTGTATTATATGCACAAAAATTAAAAATGCATAACCAGGAGATTCATTCCACTCATTCATGTTCAAGTTAACGGTTCACTGATGGACACTTGAGTGAAAAACTGATTGTGAAAATTGCAATCCAAAGCCTCCTGCATGGTTTCTAAGTTGTATTATCTACATAAATCCTGTATATTTCCAGGATGTCCATGTGAGCCATACTCAGCAGCAGCCAGTGGCTTCCAACTGATCAACTGTAAGAGCATAAGTGGGTCACTGATAGAAGCAGAAGTCAGGGTCTCTTGGTATCTTAGAATTAGCATGTGTAGCTCAACAGAGGGAGGGAGGTAGAGATAGATAGATAGATAGATAGATAGATAGATAGATAGATAGATAGATAGATAGATAGATAGATAGATAGATAGATAGATAGATAGATAGATAGATAGATAGATAGACAGACAGACAGAGAGACAGAGCGAGAAAAGCAGAGAGAGACAGAGAAAGACAGAAAATATTGTTAGTGATTACACATTAAAACTAAGAGACAGAGGGTGACAGACTTGAGGGTGTCCAAAAACATAAAATGGCCTACCATTCCACTGTCAGCAAACCTGAGTGAAAGCGTGAGAGGGGGGAGGTTACAACATCCATATGTCCTAGTTCCCTAACCCTAGCCCTAGCCACAACCATAACCCTTAGCATAATGGAAGCTTATACTATGTTTTTCAAATAGTTTTATTTAGAAGTAGCTTATATGAATACAAAGGTAGCGGGCCTAATACAGAACCTTGCAGAACACTATAGTGCTGACTCTGGGTTTTAATCACCTTATCAATTTCTTTGTGGTCAGACAATGATCCAGTCCTGGTTGAGAGCTCTCTTATGTCTCTAAAAACTAGGTTTGAGATTAAATCTGCAGATTCAGAGGGTATTAAGTGGGATGGGATGTTCAACACATACAAATGGGTGTGATTGATCAGATGTCCATCGTATATCCATAACATTCCTTCAGATTCCTAGTATTACGTTTAGCCAGTTCAAGAGACGCAACAAACCAATTACAACTGCAGTTCTGCCACAAGCCTAAAATAAGCCAGAAATCCCAAACACAAAATGTTCTGCTCTTTTATAAAAATACAGGACACAAAATTAGGATCAGATTTTATGTTTTCATTCATGTTCATCTTTTAATCTTTAATCTGAAGAGCCTGAGTATGAGTCAATGTCATCTTTTTTTGGCCAAATACCTAAGCTCATGGCACTCTGTGTTCCTTTCCTTTTTTTAGGTTTCTTAGGAGAAAACATTTAAAACAAATTATTTTCCTTCATTCAACAGATGCTTTAAAAACATAAAAAGAAATTATATCTGCAAACAATTAACTAAATAAAAAAAAACTGATTCCTAACACAGCTGTAGATGTTCCTTCCTACTGAGCCAAAGCCTTTTGTGGCAGCTGGTATCCATTAAACAACAGATACATTAATATTAAAAAATAAATCAAAAAATCTAAATCAAAAAGTATAAAAAAATGTGCATAATGCAGAAGAGCAACAACATAATTTACTCAGTAACACCAGCCAAAACTGCTTCTTTAGGAGCTGAAGACTACTTAAGCCTGACAGTTTGAACTCCATTTCCTTCATTAGAAAAAAGGTGTATTATGTCTTGATGTTCAGACAGATCACTATGAAAACTGTCACGTCTCTTATTTACAGAAACCTAGCATGAGACTATAGTGATGTTTAGCCGCAACCCAGACTTATTTTTCTAAAATGTAATATAGTTTTGTAGGGTTTCACAATCATAAACACATTCATAAAAGATACCAGTCATCTGGACCCCTTCTGTTCTTCAAACCTGTCTGATCCATCCTAATGCGCTACTTCTGTTTGGAGTCTCATCATTTGGTGGTTACTTGCTGCTGCTACTGTTGCTAAAGACTGTTCGCATGGACAATCTGAAACAAATGGGATTGCTTTGAATAGTACCACTAAGAACCACATATTTACCCCATAAATATGGCTTTGGACTGAAGTTGGAGTTAAAATTAAAATGAATAAACTTGAATGAATTTCTTGGTTATGAAGTTGTACTTTCACATATCATTGGAAAAAATGTGGGAGTTTCTCTCATGGGGGAAAACTCTCAGGGAGTTTTTCCTTGTCACTATCAACTCTGGCTTGCTCCTGAATATGTATTTCTGTAAAGCTGCTTTGTGAAAATGTCTACTGTTAAAAGCACCATACAAATACATTTGGATTGAATAAACTTTTTTCCTGTGTATACTATTAAATAAAACACCTCCAACAGTAATCACAGGGAATCAGAAGATAAATGAGCCGAGTTACTCCTTCTTAGCCATTTAATGTTGTTTTAATAAACAACATTGAGTATATAAACACTAATGTATTTGTAGACCTTTACAGAGGAAGGTTATAGCTTTGATGGAAACCTCCGGCTCCAATTGAAGTACTGGCTCCCAATTCAACTTTTTGTTCTTGTCTTTTTTCTTTCAAGTGTCTTTTGATGAAAGTTTCATTCAAATTAATTCCAAATGAATACATGTAAATGATCTGAATATTTAGCAGATAAGCCAAAAGTTTTATAACTGTGTATAGTTCCAGGTTATAGTATTGCACATATAACATTAGTGTTGCTAAATTACTGAAAGATGTTTTATGCAAAATATACACAAAATAACTAAGTAACGGCCTGCATCCTATAATTTTCAGGCATGTGGTGATGAAGAAAACACATGTGGTAGTAGACATTTTGGAACAGATTACTTGCTGGCATTAACTGGGTCATTCATGTATATTAGACTGTGAGACAGTTTAAAAAAGAAAAATGGTCACCATAAAATCAAGAATGAACCAAGACATTCTAGCAATCTGAGCTTCTGGACACCAGAAGTATGCAGTTTTACCAACTGCATTCCATCACTTCCTGTGTTGAGTGATCATTCAATCCTGCAACTTTGCTGCTCTGGACACAATGTACCCTAAGTGAGGATGCTGGGACTATATGCTGGGACTGTTCAGCTTCGTGTTAACCACATGTTATACCCATTATCCATATTGAATTTTCATGAATAAATATCCTGTCAAAAATCATGTGTCTTGATATATAGTCCTTGTATACATTGTATGGTGTAAATCTAGCAGATAACAGGAAGGCCTACACATGAGCTCTGTATAGACAGCCATTTCCTCAATATAAATGCTTCCATTATGCATGTTAGTGTTTAGCACTTTGGAATGTCACCCCTGCTGGCTTAGGTATGTATTCAGGCTGTTTCATATTTCTTTTTGTTTTGGGTAGTTTCTCAACCTCAGTCCTGAAAACTCACTGCCACTTAAACCTTGCTTTTAATCCTACTGATAAAATACTCCAAGACTGGTTTGTTGAGAATGGGATAAATCTGTAACTCTGCAAGTTTATGGAGTTCAAGAACAACGATCAGAGGTCAGAGTTGAATGCACTTGCTTTCTGTCCAATCAGTAATTCTTTAAATAAACATTGTGTTAAAATACTGCCCTCTAGTGCAATGGAATCTATGGAATAACTAATGCCTTTCAAAATTCTAAACGTTTTGAATGTCAAGAAAAGTAGTTATCAAGGGCAGTAAATATTAGTGTTCAGGATCTAGCTTTAAAACATAACAGGACTTTTGTAGCTCAAAAATGTACAACCTATTCATGTCATTGTTTTAAAGTCCTGAGGGCATTTTCATGTATTTTGTAAAGCAAAGCCTAGTGGACTGCATTCATTGTTTACTCCAAGACTGTAAACATATTACAGTTTAGTATAGCTTCATTTAGTATAAATGTCAGAGCTCAGCCAATTACAGGTTTATTTAGTAAAACAGAATGGAATGATAGATTCTGAGACCCTGAATCCTATCATTCGAACTAAAAAATGCGACTTAGCTCTCATTTTATACAACTGAGCAATTGAGGGCCTTGTTCAGGGGCCCAGCAATGGCAGCTTGTTGGACCTGGGATTTGAACTCACAACCTTCCGAGTGACAGAACAACACCTTAACCACTAGACTACCACATCCCTGGTTTCAGAAACACCTGATTTTCTTTCAAATTTTGTTTGTTTATTAATTCATTTATTTGTGTGCATAAAAGTTTAATATTAAATATGTAACACTTATATAAGTGTAGTTTAGGTTCATGTTAGGAATTTCCTTACAGGAGCTCTCATAGTATGAGTGTATTTTCCGAACTGAATCATCATGAATGCCGCTAATGTTATGCAAATGCCCCTGTGAACAATTTGCGAATCAATTTGTATCTATCTGGAAAAAGGATGCCTGTAGACAGTACAAATTCAGCATGTCATTCAATAAGAAAAGGTTCTTATAGATTTCCATATCTGTACACTATAATATTACAATTTAGTTCCCAGCAGAAAATGGTAGAAAATGATTAATTTTTCAAAAGCTGTGTGCAAAATCCTTAGCATTTCATGCCATGCCTGCATTCCAAGAAATTTAGGAGGATGATAGGATTATTATTAAACCCAGGTCTTCAACAAGATGTCTTTAACACACTAGCAAATATTCTTTGTACTGCCCTGATGGAATGCTCCAGTAGTAGCACTGTGGTTGAAAAGCACACATGCTGGCTTCAGCAGAGATGAAACTACCACAAACCATCTGGCCTCCAACAAGTTGCTTTACAGATACTGTGAAACATACTTCAGCTTTCATCACATGATGGGGGAGAAATACTACCCACTGCCAGTGGCTGAGACAACTCCAGAGAGACAAAATAACAGTTTGAGGATCCACCACAGTGCGTCTGACTGTCGAACCACAACATACACTCTGACCGTTTGTTTTGACTGCTGAACATGTTGGCCTGCTGTTGCACCAGTGGTTATTTATTATACTGTGCTCAATGACTATGTTGTTTATCCAAAGACTTAACAAGCTTCAGTTCCTCTCTAAAAATCCTGCACATTAAGAAAAGAAAGAAAGTTTTATGGTCTCCTCAATTTGTTCCAAGTGAGGCAAACAAACAAATTGAATGAATGATTGTACTATAAATCATATCGATATAAATCAGATATAGATCAGACCAGTCCTGCTATCAAGTAGACCTGTAAAGCTTTGAGATGAAGTTAGTTAAAAAAAGGAGAAGGTTATTAAAACAACAGCAAAGCTTTGAAACATTTTAGGAGTACTGTGAAATCTGACAGATATTCATTTGCCAGATATTGAGAGAACCTACAAGTGTACGTAGGATTTAAAGGAATTATCATTGCAATCAGCAGAAAATGAACTGAATTGAGCAAAAGTTCAGCATCCCTTTAGGTGATACTGACATCAAAATATACTTTTTAATAAAAGTAAGTAGTCAGTGCCCCATGCTGTTCTACATTAATTTGGTTGCATATCCCTTAACTTGTATGACTGCATCAAACTGGCAACCCACCGACATCAAACTGTTCTTCTTTTGTGATGCATTTCCAGGCCTGTACCACAGCTTCTTTCAGTTGTTGTTTGTTTTGAGGACTTCTCTTTTCAGTCTCATATTCAGGGGGTGAAATGCACGCTTAATCCGTTTAAGGACTGGTGATTTACTTGGCCAGATCTTTGTTGTGTTGGCAGTGAGCTTTGGGTTTGGATCATTGTCTTGCAGTATGGAGTTTGTCTCAATCAGAGTGGATGCACTTCTCTGTAAATTGGCAAACAGAATGTTTTTGTAAACATTGACACTACCAGTCATGATACTACCTCCACTGAACTTGACCAATGAGCTTAGTTGCTTTGGATTTTACTTTCACCACAATTTGGCCTTGTCATCAATTTGGAATCTTGGTTTCAGAACTTTAGTGGTTCTGTTCTGTATTTCTTTACAAATTCCAGTCTGGCCCTCTGATTCCTACTGATGATGACTGGTTTGCATCTTGTGGTATGGGATCTATATTTCTCAACCCACCGTTCATCTTTGAATAGTAGGTTGTGATACCTTCACCCTACCCGGTGGATGTCACTGTTTTTTCTTCACAGCTCTTATGTTTCTTTTAAACTGTTGTTGCTTTCCTTAGTTAACCTGTCAGTTTTTTAGTATACCATTGGATTAATTTGTTCTTCGGGACATTCAAGATTGTTGCACTGGCTTTGTCCAATGTTTGAGAAATGGCTCAGATTTTCTCTTACTTTTCAGCTTCAAAATGGCTTGCTTTTATTCTATAAGGCCCAAACCAAGAGCAGATACTCTAACTCCCTAGCAGGGAAGAGCTTTTAAACAGCTGTTAGTCAAATTTAGATTAACTTGCCATATACATAACTATATATGTAGTACAT
Organism: Tachysurus fulvidraco; assembly: GCF_022655615.1. NCBI lineage: Eukaryota > Metazoa > Chordata > Actinopteri > Siluriformes > Bagridae > Tachysurus > Tachysurus fulvidraco. Next base: position 6,111,038 of record NC_062529.1, read on the forward strand.
ATATGTATATATGTAGTGAAAAGCTTTTCGACTTTGTGTAATAAAAAGTAGAACAAAAAATAAAATGATTTATACAATCAAAATATATAGAAAACTATTTATTATATAAAACTTAAATAAATATTAATTGGTGTCAGAACAGTATAACGATTGTGAATAAATTCAATTTTGTGTAGAAAAGTCCAGAAAAATCCAAGCTCTAGTTCAATTTGTTGCACAATTGGAGGGCTTAAATGACCTGTGCGAAGAAGCTCCTCCTCATTCTCTCTGTGTGTGCTTTCAGAGAGAATAAGCACTTTCCTGACTGCAACAGAGAGAAAAGTCCATTGGTCAGATAGCTGAGGTCCTTCACTATGATACAGAGTCGCTTGCTGTAGACTAATTGCAGGTCAGGGAGGTCAGTGCAGATGGTATGCTTATCTGACCATTTGGGTGCTCCCAAACCAGGCTGTGATACTTCCCTACAGGATGCTTTAAATGCTTTAAATGTCGGTGTAAATGGTCCTTAACACATTATTATGGCAGTTTAAAGTCACTTCATTTAAGGTGATAAAGACCCTGACAAGCCTTTCTCACCAGGGTATTGATTTGATAGGACCATGGTTTGAACATTAAGGTACCAGAAACTGTCCACTCTGTCCACTGGGGTCAAGTGGCTGTTAACACTTCTCCTGCTTTGTGCTGAAGTCTGAACATCTTATGTCATGCTGACATTCAGGAGGTGGTTACTGGCATGTCACCAGTTCTCCAGGCTTTTTATCTCCTCCAGACAGGCCTTCTAGTAGTTGTTAAGTGAAAGTGACGTGACATACGGCTAAGTACGGTGACCCATACTCAGAATTCGTTCTCTGCATTTGACCCATCCGAAGTGCACACACACAAGAGTGAACACACACACACACATACACACACCGTGAACACACACCCGGAGCAAAGATCAGTTTCTCCCTGCCCCACCAGAAGGTGAAAGGGCCATAGACAACTGCTACACTAAATTAAAAGACAGCTCCCTCCAGTTCAGAGGGTGGTTGCACGCTGAACAGACCACAGAGAGGCCACTCTGCAGGAAGCTCTAGATGATTTTGACATGTTGAAGAGCAGCTCTGATTATGTCAATATGGTTACGGAAGCAGTTGTGGGATTTCTTAGAATAAACAAAATCAGCCTCCTCAGGGGCTCACCATCAGGAACATGGATAAATTCAAGGCTGCAACATGTCCAAAACAGTGAAGTGAGGAAAAGCAAGAAGAAAATTCAAGTCCCAGTTCCAACAGAGTGGCTACAGGAGCCTGTGGCAAGGACTGAGAACTACACTGGAAAACAAAATACCATTCTTCAGAATAGTCAAATGTTCCAGTATTTTGTTAAAATGGGTAAAAAAGTGCAATGTTAAAAGTTGTTTAACACCTAAATAATAAAAATATCAGGAAATGAAGGGGGGGGGACACGGTGGCTTAATGGTTAGCACGTTCACCTCACACCTCCAGGATTGGGGGTTCGATTCCCACCTCTGCCTTGTGTGTGCTGAGTTTGCATGTTCTCCCCGTGCCTTGGGGGTTTCCTCCGGGTACTCTGGTTTCCTCCCCCGGTCCAAAGACATGCATGGTAGGTTGATTGGCATCTCTGGTAAATTGTCCGTAGTGTGTGAGTGAATGAGAGTGTGTGTGTGCCCTGTGATGGGTTGGCACTCCATCCAGGGTGTATCCTGCCTTGATGCCTGATGACACCTGAGATAGACACAGGCTCCCCGTGACCCGAGGTAGTTCGGATAAGCGGTAGAAAATGAGTGAGAGAGAGGAAATGAAAGGAAATTTCTATCTACCTGTCTAATATTCATCTTTTAATTTCAAACCAAAATGTCTTCAGTCATTCATCTTCAGTCAACATGTCTTTCAGAGAGGACTGTAATTCCAGAGGTTCAAAGGTACACACAATCTTTTATTTACTAAATTTGATGGAATTTACATTTTGGGTCCTTAAGGCAATGAAAACTTTGTTGTAAGGAAGGATTAAAGAAATGGTGACTATCAATGTCTTTAACAAAGTTTATTGAGGTTCACAGTAGCAAATCAAAAAGTAGCAGCATTTTGTGTTCAGGAACATAATGATTCCCAAAATCAGAGTGCACGCAGAACATTTCCAATTGGATAACAATAAATAATCATTAAATGTTTCATGTTAAAAAATAAGAGAAGAATCTTTGGGAATTGATCAATCATGTAGTCTCTTACATGAATGATTGATGCATTTCATTTGCATTACTCCTGTGATGCATATTCTCCAATTGCCCATTAAGCATCGATTAAAGTTCTAAAGTTCTGAGTAAAACGTTGATTGTGCTCCCTTTCTTAGAGTCAGTGGAGTCTTCAGAGCCAAGCCTCAGGCCCATGAACTTCCTTTATCAGTGTGAAGCTGTCTATAATTTTTCCAGACTGAGGACAAAACAATTAATTCGGTGACAAGAATATTGAGGAGATCGTTAGTTTGACAATTCTCTTAAAGTCAATAGTTATATATTTAAATAAGATTTAATAACAAAATTATGCTATAAAACGTCTATAGTCAAATACTGTTACTGCTGGAACAGAGAACTACAGAAATGCTTACTGACATTCAATAGGAAATTTCTGCATCCATTACCATTCTATAGCAAAGTAATATACAGAATTGCAAGGCATACTATATAGACAATTACTGTTCATTCCATAATTACTTCCCATAAATATTCACTTCACTAATTCTGGAAATATTTCTAGAGACAGAATTATATACCAAATCAATTCTTTACAGCCAAATCTAGAGAGCTGTTTGATTATATGTCAGCTTCTTTGACCACATTAAGTCAACCACTACATTCTGCTGCAGAAAGACTTAATGTAGCTCTCTAGTTTATAACTTAGCAAAATTCTTGGATCTTGCTTTAAAAATCAAACTGAAGTCTCCTACGTCAGTTAGGTACATTTTAGCTACTGGGACTAAATAGAGACTAGAGAAAGGGTGATTTTTTTTTTTACCTGGTCATCAGAGACCTGTTCCAGGTAGATATGTGTTGAGTTAATGAGGTGCATTCGTGTGTAGCCATAATCAGTGCTTCTGAAGGCACTCCAATCTCGAGGCTTGGGAATGAAACCATCATGTTTTTCTCGACACCCCTAAGAAAGACAAGATATTTATTTTTATTTATTTTCATTTATTTATGTTTTTAATGATATGTAATCTACAGATATTTAATATAATAGCCATAAAACTCACTTCTTACATTTTTATGTTAAAAAAAAATCTCCTTATATTTGCACGGTTATTAATTCAAGCGATTACTAATGAGGCTGTGTAAATTCTGGGAAAACATCTGTGGAACAAAAAAAAAAAAGCCTGGACCTAATCAAAACCTGATCTAATCAAACCTAATCTAATCCTGGCCAATCACAACACACCTGAGGTAAACCCTTTTATAAGTGTGTGTCTGTTTGTCCAGCAGTTACCTTACCAACAGTGTTTTGCCAAAGCCAACTGCACTTTTGTTTCTGTGCAATTAATATTTATGGTCTTGCCCTGGAGCCGTTTACAATTTGAACGTTTGCCTTTATTTCATCAGAAAGCCGTATACTCTGACTTTCTTTTTCCAACAGCTGCCTTTACATTGTGTAAATGTTTTATAAATAATGAAACAATACAAATAGTCTAAAATGACATGGAAAACAAAGTCCACTAACTACAACAATCAATCTTTTGGACCCCATGTCTCCAAGGATTTTACCCTAACATCAACAGCGAGTTCGAATACAAGAAGAAAATCCATTTCATTTTGGTTTATTTATGTTTCTAGGTAAATTATTTTTCATTTAGTTTTCCCCACACTACCATACTTCCACACTACTGTGTACCTCTGGCTAAATACTTTCTACAAAATGTTTCAACAAAGATTCATAATGAGGTTCGGGTTAGCATTTACAATTGATACCACCATTAATGTGTTTTTTCACTGATCCATATCTAGTTCCGAATGTCATGGTGATTATCATGTATTCATGCAATCATGGCATAGTCAAATAGCTTGCATTCTACTCCACTCTCCTAAACAAAATGGATTTATTCATTCATTCATTCATTCATTTTCTACTGCTTATCCGAACTACCTCGAGTCACAGGGAGCCTGTGCCAGGCGTCATTGGGCATCGAGGCAGGTTGGACGGAGTGCCTGGACGGAGTGCCAACCCATCGCAGGGCACACACACTCATTCACTCACACACACACTACGGACAATTATCCAGAGATGCCAATCTACCTACTATGCATGTCTTTGGACCGGGGGAGGAAACTGGAGTACCCGGAGGAAACCCCCGAGGCACGGGGAGAACATGCAAACTCCACACACACAAGGCGGAGGCGGGAATCGAACCCCCAACCCTGGAGGTGTGAAGCAAACGTGCTAACCACTAAGCCATCGTGCCAAAAGGGATTCATAATAAATATAATTTCAAACAACACTCAAATGCATCATCAACAGCATTGGTCAACATTCTGCATTCTTGCCATGAATAAACAATATTACTGGCATTATTTTTGTAATTGAACCACTGACCATAGCTAATTAAAAGTTCAATTAACTGTGGGATGCAAAATAATAGGATGTGCTTAATCAAGTGTTATTTTACAAGCTGTTGAGTAAGTATTGAGAAAGTCGTATTCAGATTAACCAAATTTGCAGGTTTGGCATGACAGAGGGCTTTAGTCAGGAGGTACAGTACATTGACGCTTGTGCAATGATGAATATGTTGCTAATCGTTGTATATTAGACACTTTCATGGACGTTGGTTTAATTTGATTCTTTTTTCAAACTTTTGAAAGGCCCACTCAAGTGTAAGGGACTTATAAAAAATAGATTGTGCTTAAAGTGATGCACTTTTATTGGAAAAACACTTACAGCTGAGCCAGTAATAATATGCACGGGTGCTTTAGGATTCACGTATGGCTTGTCAATGCTTCCATTAAATACCTGTAACAAATTAACAATAGACTGTAAACATAATAATAATAATAATAATAATAATAATAATAATAATAAACCATTTTATTTCATTTTTAATAGATTGTATAATAATTCTATTGATATTTATGACATATGTTGTGTCACATGCTGACAATGTTTTTACAGTGTGTGGAATAAACCTTATAATTATACACAGGCCAAAGTCTCTCGTAGGTGTGTTCATGTGCCCAAAGCTCTAGATCCACTCCTGTACCAACACAAGATGGCCACATATATATACAATTATGCCGATGAGGAGTCATCTCAGTCTTATAACACATATTACAGGGTTTCTAAGTAATCAACTTATGATTTATGAAGATGTTTAAATCCTTTCAAAATGGTTATGATGAGTGTCGAGAAAAAATTCGGCTTGGCAAGAGACCCGCGCTTCCACGTGTAAATAAACTCTTAGATGAAATCCAGAAGTGTCCATTCAGACCAGAGCTCAGATACTGCTTGCTGTGGCCAAACATAAGAGGACTCTTTGTTAATACTTTGATACGTTTTATGGGATTAAGTGTAACATTCCACCCATTCTAAATGAACAAAGGTTCAACCAGAACATCCGATCTCATCTTATGCACACTGAAATGTTTACTATAAGCACTGAATTAGACATTGTCTGGTTGGCTAGAGTTTGCCACAATATTCTTATTCAGAGGCTTGGAATTTTACAGTGATTCAGAAGAAGAGGTAACAAAAAAAATCTGATGTCACTGAAGCATACCATACTGATAGAATAAATCCTCCAGACCAGGGGCTGTTGGCGTTGTGTCACTGCGTCCAAGCCGTACCTAAAAAGTAAAAAAAGCGAATCCGTTAATTAAACTAAGTTCAAATATTCTTTATAAATTTTCTTTATGAAACCAAGGAAAGTCCAATATAGAGGTTTGGTTTGCCTTTAGAACAGAAGGAAAAACTTGTACATAAAAGTATTTAATAAATTTAATGCATGTCTATTGTGTATGTGCAAACTTGATGACACTTGAACAAACATGCTGATTTACTAGAGGGGTCTAAAACAGGACTGTCTTTTACATGAAAATATTAATGTCTTCACATAACACACACAGGTTAAAATTCTATTGTATTTACATAGACTATGTATGCGTGTACTCGTTGTTGAACAGCACTGGAAATACTTATTAAATTCTGATATAGCAAAGTAGCCCTGATAAACAACACATGGCATTATGTTTTTAATGAAACTCTGTTTTGATAGTATTGATAGTGAGGACCTTCGTGACTTTATCTGTTTAATAAAAGCAGAGACAAGGGATGGTAAAATGCATCAATGGATGATGTTTTGTTTTCTGCTTTGGAGTAAGACAGCAGGTTATGAAAGTTTTGTTTATGACTTCAAAATAGTAACACATTATGAAATACAATACACTTTATTTTTTGTATGTATGGCTGCAGACGCTACCTTCTGTTTTTCCTGATGCCACATTTTCCAGCGATTCCTCAATACGACAATACGAGCGTCGATTGTCTAAAGTTTGGCAGGCTTGGTGCAAAATCAGCTCATTTTGCCTAATAGACTGATAGAATGTTCATTCACTAATGTTTTAAGCAGTGGGTAAAAAATAATGAATCTACGAATGCTACCCCACACCTGTATGACTGGAAAACAGCACACGGACGAATAAAAGGGGGTTTTTACACCTGTTCACTTCATGCGTTTTCTGTGATCAGATAGCTATCCGATGGTAAAAAGACCAGGTCTAAATGCCCTCCGAAACGGTTTTGAGACGGATATAAATCCGATCGTTCAAACCTCTTCAGGAGGTGGTCTGGGACGCATTTCAGATGAAACTGGACAGGTGTAAATGCATGTGGTTGTTCAAGCCACATACGTCAGCGCTATACTCCTCCCAAACGGAAGTACGTCACTCGCAGGTGACTCGCGAGTCATGCATCGTGCCAGAAACAAATATGTTTTCCCACCAGCGCTGCTTCGATCTTTCACCCAGGTGTCTCGTTTGGGTCTTAAAATGCACTGCTGCCGCCAGCGAAAATGCAGCAAACACTAAATGCTGTTTTTTGTAGCAACCGCACACACCAAAGCGTGTTCCATTTCAATTACCCCGGAAATGAGGTAAAATATATTTGCGTTTTGGGCAAAAAGAGTACAAAGATGGGATTGATATCCGATTCGCCAAGACGTATTTATGTGGCCTAATGTAAATGGAACAGTTTTAACAAATCAGATAGCTATCGGATCAGAGAAAACACATGAAGTGACCAGGTGTAAAAAGGCCCAAAATGTCACTTTTTCATGATGAAAATGATGCTCTAAAATGTCTGAATAAAATATTTGTAGAGGTTTCTGCTGTTTTAACCAGTATCTTAGTGGTAAAATGTTGAACGCCATGAATCCAAAAGATCCTTACGTAGCTTTCAAACTTGGTGCAGTCATCTTTATCATCATTGGAGCAGTACATGGGTCTGTGTGCCATGGTGATTATCCAGGGTCTTGCAGCCCTGTTCTCTGGTTTGTTGGCTTCCTAGTCAGAGGAGAGAAATAGCAGATCATATGTGATCAACCTCAATACAATTGATTTATTATCTGCACATCCATTGGTACAGTAAGTAGCTGGTTTGAACACTTCCAGTGAGTTAAACAAACCAATGTCATCCAATGTTGAAGAACAAAATCAGTTCACTGCATGATCTACTGTACTATTATCTTGGGCAAATACCTTCAGGTCTTTCTGTAGCCACTCATACTGTTTAAAGAGGAGCTCTAGGCCATATTCGAGATAGAAGTAAACCTCGGTGGAGAACGAGATGATGTGTGCTGAACCAATGTTCCAGCTGCGGAGGGAGACAAAAAAATGTTTTAAAAAGCAGAAGCAAGCATAAATCTGTTATCATAGCCTACTATCAAATGTATTTATGCATTATATTTACTTATGATTGAGCTCTTATAACCATCTTGTTTGTAATGGTTTTAATTCTTATATAGAATATATTTATTTGCCACTTCAGTAACTTGATGTAATGGCCATTTTAGTACAAATGTTCTTTTTTTGTACAAAGTTCAGGCCCCATGTTTGAATAGTTAGAATATGTTCATACAATAAAAATTCCGGGAACTTTTTTTAAAGGGTCCGTGGCAGAAAAACCAGAGCCCCTTCTCTAAGCAAGAAAGCTAACGACTAAAATGATGCTGACATCTGACTATCACACATACGTATGTGTGGGCCTTCCCCAACATGATGTTACTAAGTTGAACTGTCTAGAAAGTATTCTAGTGGCAGAAAGGGGTCTACACCTGTTCTGGCACGACAATGCCCCTGTGCACAAAGCGAGGACTAAGGTTGAAGTAGAAGGTCTCCTGCACAGAGCTGAAGACTTCAACCCCACTGATTACCTTTGGATTTAATTGCAATGGAGCCTGCATGCCAGGCCTTCTTACCCATCATTCATTCATTCATTCATTTTCTACTACTTATCCGAACTACTCGGGTCACGGGTAGCCTGTGCCTATCTCAAGCGTCATCGCGCATCAAGGCAGGATACACCCTGGACGGAGTGCCAACCCATCACAGTGCACACACACACACACTCATTCACTCACACACTCACACACTACGGACAATTTTCCAAAGATGCCAATCAACATACCATGCATGTCTTTGGACCGGGGGAGGAAACCGGAGTACCAGGAGGAAACCCCTGAGGCACGGTGAGAACATGCAAACTCCACACACACAAGGCGGAGGCAGGAATCGAACCCCCAACACTGCAGGTGTGAGGCGAACGTGCTAACCACTAAGCCACCGTGACCCCTACCCAACATCACTATCTGACAAATGCTCTAGTCACTGAAAGAAAACAAATCCCCACAGCCGGATACTACAATCTGATTGGAAATCCTTCCCAGAAGAGTGGAGGCTGTAAAGAAAGGGAACCAATCCTATATTACTTCCCCTAGTTTTGGAATGGGACGTTCATTAAGCAAATGTATGTTTGACTATATATTACAACTGTAGGCAGGCCATCAGCAGATCTTTGCTCCACAGTCCACTTTCCAGTCACACAAACAAAGCTCAAGAAGCTCAAGCTCACATTCACAAAAAGGTCTCAGGGTTAAAAGTAAGTCCTACTGGTCTGATTTTGTGAAAAACATGTATTTAGAGCAGCTTGCCTAATCCAAATATTCTATTGACACTGAAAATAAATCATAAACAACTGTTGCTGCTGGCAACTGAAGTCACTACCAAGTGGTGTTGCAAAGACTGGAGATTACTCAACTACTAAGAAGAGTAATGCTATAATTCTCTGCTACTTGGCCACAAGAAAAATAGTGTCACTCGGTGCAAATAAGCTTTGGAAATCTCAGCTGTTTTATATAATCCAACTAAACATTGCTTGATAACTTCTTCAGTTTCTTGAAGATGTTCACCAAATGCGATCGCTACTGTGATTAATGAGTTCACATATTTCACAGAAAGTATGTATTTCAATTTTGTTTTATACTGATACAGAAAATTCCACTATCAAATGTGTTCCCATTTCTCAGTTTATATAATATTATTGAATGATATGGATTGAATGATGATTACTCATGAAACATGCCATCATCAGCTCAAGCTTCTCAGCAAGTTCATTAACAGGGGTTACGAAGAAAATTCACTGGTAAGAGTTTAGATAATATGGGTCAAGTGCTTAAGTCAGAGCATAACTGCCTGGTTTGTCAGCTCTTTGGTATGTGGTTAAAACACATCATTCTTATGCAACCCACAAAGGAGAACATCTGCTCTGGATATAAACGGTATCTGATGATTGGAGAGGGTGAGACGGTAACTAAAGCTCATACCTGTACCACAAGCTCTCGGTTTCCCCTGGCATACTGAAGCGGACCTTATAGTGTGAGAAATTGCTGGAAAAAATGAATAAAAATAAATTATTAACACATGACAAATCCCAGAGTCTGTTTTTTCAATCAGTTAGAGTTACCTGATCTGAATAAACAATGTCAACACATTTCAGTTAAGCAGAGGGATACAACAGAAACAAACGTCTAAGAATTCTGTAGCTGGCAGAAGTGCTAACTTTTCATTTTCATGTTTCACAATGGACAGTTTTTCCTTTGTAAAGACAGACCGATTCTTCACTAGTACTGGAATGGAATGAAAAGAGCATATAATGAAATACAAAGCAGAGGGAGCCCCTGATTAAATTCAGACATTCAGGGTATTAGTTCAAAGGTAGCTTTGGAAGGTTGTGAGAAGGTTGTGAGTTCAAATGCTAGGCCTACCAAGTTGTCATTTCTGGTCCCAGGAGCAAAGCCCTTAACCTTTTAATAAACTGCTCAGTTGTGTAATCGTATAATTGGCTCTGGATAAGTTCACCTAGGACTAGGGCCAAATGTTGTAAATGTAGCTGGATGAAATAATACTGTTTTCTTGGAGTCTATAAACATGGAAAGCTTTTAAAATGAAGATTTTGGTCATGTGGTGCAGAAAAAAACATTGATTGCATAAAGTCGTGATAGATCAGTGGTTAATGTGTTGGACTACTGATCAGAAGGTCATGACTTCGAATCCCAGTGCCACCAAGCTGTCACTTCTGGTCCTCTGAGCAAGGCCTTAACCCTCAATAGCTCAGCTGTATAAATGAGATAAATGTAAGTCGCTCCGGATAAGAGCATCTGCCAAATGCCAGAAATGATAAAGTAAGTAAGCAGTTCTTCTTGCAAACACAAGGTTTGAGATCATCTATTGAGTAACAACATGCTGGCAAGATTTAAGCAGAAAAAGCAGTGGTAATAATCCCTGTAAATGTGCACCTTACTGGGCAGGACACGACCGATAAAACTAGTAAAACGATCAAACTATTTCTAATTATATGTGGAAACAAGTTTGATTTCAAGACCACTAACTGCAAATCTAAAATGTGTTATGTGATTAGTTTAATGTGAACACAAACCTAATGAGTGAAAGTAAACGTGAACAGAGCTCAAAGGACAGACAACTTTCTAGCACCCCCTTGTGGCTAGAAAAAAGACTGACGCATTTATTATAAACTGTACAGTAAAAAAAAAATGAAGCATACATTTTCCTATTTCTGTTATGACTACTAATGATAACAATTCAATCAATCTTTATAATTAATTAATGAAGATAAGTCATTCATCGATGTTTCCTAAAGTGGCAATTATTCTTAAATCCATCATCACCGTTTTGAGATTGTTATTATTATTATTGTTGTTGTTTAAATGAAAGTCTATACTTTCTTTTTGTTTTGTCATCATACACAAAGCATCATACAAAAAAGGACTAAATACAAGTTCTGCCGGACTAAATACAAGTTTAATGTCTTTCCCTGACACTGTTGATCAGCCTTTTTTCAGTCAATTGTTCCACAATCAATCTCAAAGCTATCCCAAATGTCCTGCCCTGGCTGACTAGTGAAAGCAGAAAACAACTGCATTATGGACAACGATTACTAATAAAACTTAAATAAACATCTTTCCATTTCTGGCATTGAGGGAGAAATTACTGCTCACTCTAGTCTATTTGTTATGAGTGTCTCACCGGTTAAGTCACAGATACTCGTTTAAATTCAAAAGCAAAGCAAATTCCTTACTAAATGTTCTAGATTTCGACAGCACCCCTTCTTCTCTACCATGCTTCTTTTTCCAGACCAGTAGCAGTGGTCCATGAGAAGGTTGAGTGTTTAATGCTACAACTATTCATAAGTTTATGGAATATGCATTTAAGCTCTGCCACAAAGCTTTTTAACATCAGCCAGTTTAGGGTTTGCATGGACAGGATTGTGAGGAACAGAGAGTACGGGGAAATCAGAGCTGATCTGAAACAGATATATTGTCTAGACTCCAGACTTGCTGTGCATCCAAAGAATGAGCCCTTCAACGGTCATATCATTACATCCACACAAAGTCATCGGAGTTCAGTTAGGAAAAAATGTTATTTATATTTTTATAAACCGCGCCATGTGTGCAGTACAAATACATTACTGAGCAATAGGGTACATCAGATGGTTTAAAAAAATGAGCTACAGTTGTACGGTCATAATAAATGAAGATACTGGGCAAAATGAGCTCATGTGTAATATAAATAAACAGTACTTTAGTACTTTTAATGGATAATTTAATAAACAATCATCATACTTACTAGGCCCATTCGTGATTACCAGGACAGGTCATATATGGCACATAGGCAGCGATGGACTCTATTTGTCTCATAAACTCATCCCCAATTCTGCCATTGTCCTAAAACAAAAAGACATAGAATGTAAGCTAACCAAATACATTAATGCTTATACAACAAAAAGGCAATATACAAATAGCTTTAACTTTAGCAAATATTAATATGTGTGCTGACTCATAACATATCAATAACAAGTCATATATATGTGAACGGTGGCCAAGCTGCTGACAAGCGTAACTGAAAAACCTCAGTAATGACTGTAAGTATGTATAGTTAAGAGAAAAAAAGCTATAAAAATAAGAACTATCATTAGACCAAATCAATTTTCCAGGCAACTTACTCACAACCCCATCACGGCATCAAAAGAGGACAATAAGACCTTCATAAAAACTGAACCATATGCTATGACAAATATTATAATGAGGGTAATTGTGGGATAAATGTTGGGATGAGGGTAATGGTGGGAAAATCATTTTTCAAGCTTTTTGACAGCTCCAGTTCTGTTTATCTAGGACTCTAAGAAACGTGGAATGGATTTCATCACAGAACTGGTTGTACAAAATAGTCTTTAAAATAAATGTTCAAAATAATAAAATTCCGTATTAGAAAAATGGAGGCATCGTTGCACATTCTGTGGCTTCCTATAATAGTATGTTTACACAGAAGCACGCTTATGAAAATAGTTCACGGAAGACTAAATGATCCTATAGTTTTATGGTAAACTCCACACAGTGATTCTAACACTGGTAGTATTGTAACAGTCAGGCATTGTTTACACTGAAGATATGTTTAAGCTGATTTTCCAGATATTACACTGAAAGGGCATCAATTTGTTACTGCAGTCTGTTTGATAAACAACTTAATAGAGACACGCTACATGCTACAGTATAGGCATTCTAATATTATAGTCTAATTCATTAAAACATGTGGTTGGTGTAACTTTACCTCATGCATATCATACGCAAAGTCTCCTGAAAATCAAGCAGATAGAACATTAGAGAATTGTAATTAATAAATCAATCTAATCAAGTCTCATGAACATTTACATGCTCATTAATGCTAAAAAAAAGGATTTTTACAGAATTTTTTACATATATTAATATCATCTACCATTACTGGGCTAAGAGTATTTACTTGTAAAAACGTCTTTTTGGTTGTCGATAGCCTTTATGTAAGCACAGGGTATTATTAACAGTGGGAAAATATGCTCTATACATTGCAACAACATTGAGAGTCAGGATTCAGTTTAAAATAATGACTGTACACTCTCTGCCCATTTTATTAGGAAAACATGTAGAACTGCAGATTACAGACTTCTCTAAATCAGCCAATCATGTGATGGAAGGGAAATTTAAAAGTCATGCAGATACAGGTCAAGAGTTCCATCAATGTACACATCAATCAGAATTAAGAAAAAGTGTGATCATGGCATAGATATGGTACCAAAGGGCTAGTCTGAATATTTCTGCTATCTCCTCTGAATTTCACAAACAAAAAAAACTCCAGAGTTTAAAAAGAATGGTGTGGAAAAACAAAACCAAATCAAAAACTATAAAAAAAAAAAACACTGAGCGAGCAACAGATCTGTGGGGTGGAAATGCTGTTGATGTTGATTAGACAGATCAGAAGAGAATGAGCAGAATTGTCTGAGCTGATTGACAGGGAGTCTACAGTAACCCATAAGCATTGTTTACAACCGTGGTGAGCAGAAAAGCATCTCATTAACACACAGTACGTCAAACCTTGAGGTCGATAGGCCCAAGTTCCATTTCTGTCAGCTAAGAATAAGAATCTGAGACTATAACACTCTTGTGTAAAAACAATAAAACACTAGACTTTGAACTAGACCATACTTTAGTGTTGAAAATGATTCATGAGATGAAACCGCCCAGTAACACAAGACTGGGAAGGGTTAAAAATGCAGGCAGCCACTAGAGGGCCTCAGATACAGTTACGACATGATCTCAGTAACTATGACCTTAGCAGGGTTGTTGGTGCCAGATGGGCTTGAATGAATATTTCATAGCTGCTCATTTCCTGGTATTTTTACACACACAGCAGTCTTTAAAGTTTCAATAAAATAAAAACCTCCACTAAGCAGCAGTCTGGTTCATGAGAGAGGCCAATAAGAAATGTGAGACTGGATCAAGCTGACAGAAAGACTACAGTAACTCATATAATCATGCTATACAATCATGGTGTGCAGAAAAGCATCTCAGAATGCACAACACACAATGAACCTTGTGGAGGATGGGTTACAGGTTCCAATTCTGTCAGCCAAGAACCAAAAGCTAGCGTGGACACGTTCAGTACTGTAAATGTGGACACCTGAATACTGGTAAAACGTGGGCTGATGAATTTTACCAGTTAAACAGCTGAATCCCACATCCTATATGAGTACTGTTACTGACCATGCACATCCCTTCAGAATCAGAGAATTGCCATTTATTCCATGAAGCCCTCTATGTATACTCTTCTTGAGCTAATCTGAAAACCGCACAAATTTTGGAAATTTTTGTTTGGTCTGTAGCTACTGACTCTGCAGAAAGTTGCTGACTTCTGCATACTGTGCACGTCAGCTTGTAATGACCCAGCTCTATGATTTCACATGACTCAGATGATGTTGTAATACCACTAAAAGTTGACTGTGGATTATTTAGCGATAATTTTAGCGAGGTGGCAACCGATCATGTTACCATGCCTGAATTCAATGAGCTCCTGAGAGTGACCCATTTTTTCACAAATGTTTGAAGCAGTCTGCATGGCAAGGTGCTTGATTTCATACACCTGTGGACACCAAAGGAACTGATTGGAAAGCCTGAATACAATGATGATTTGGGAGTGTCCCAAATTGTTTGTTATACATACAGTACATACATACATACACACACACATATATATATATATAAACTTTAACTGTACGTTAGTGCATGGGAGAGCCTCAAATTGAAAAAGAGACCTTCTTTCATGTACATGACGACGAATTAACTGTGCTTTAGTGGATTTGAATCCATATAAACACCTCTGGGATGAAGTAAAGCACGAGATTTGCAGCAGGAAAGTACACCTGTTGCAGTGATGCAGTCATTTCAGCTTGGTCCACAATCTCAATGGTTTCTAAAATCTTGTGGAATCCATGCCATGAATATATGAGGCTGTTTTAAGAGCAAAGAAAGACCCTACCCAGTCTCAGTATAGTGTTTCTAATGGTGTAATTAGTGAGTGTAGGCAGTGGTCTCAATACACTGCCAGTCAAATGTTTCTGAGCACTGTACATTTCAGCACTTATCCATTTTAACATTAAATAAAATGGGTATTCTTTGTTATTAAATGCTGAATTGAGAAACATAAGAAATGACAATTTAATTGAATAATCCTCTACTTGGAAAATGCCAAACAATCAATTTAATATATTTTTTAATATTTGCACCATTTAAGAGTCTATTAAATACAATTATAGGGTTTTTCTTTAAAAGCCCTCATTTTGAGACCCATTATGAGCCGAGAGTAAAAGTTTCCTTATTTAATGCTTTTCTGAATCATTTTGTCTTTGGCAATAACATTGATTCAACTAATAAAACATATGAAACTCACTGTAGTTATTTTATTTTGTAATAAAACATAAGAAACTTCAGGTGGAAACATCAAAAACTTCGTATATTAAAAGCAAACAAAAAAAAATTTCCTTTGGAGATAATTTCATGGTTGTAAATCTTACCAATGTGCAGGATAACATCATACATTCCAGCTTGTGTTTCTTTCTGAAGTCTGGCAAGTGACTGAGGGTTTTCATTGCCCATGTCACCAAACAGAACAAATCTAGGGCTAACACTCGTAGCATCATTCAGAGCAGTAAAGAAGAGAATATCGCTCCAGCCCTCATCACTACCACAGTGGTAGACTGTAAAAGCACACACACAGATTTACAATCAGTAAATATTACATGACGTAAACCGTTAATTAATTCTCTCTTACACTGGCCACAATTTCTAAACAAACTTGGAACATTATCTTACATATGCATATACTGATATTTGAGAAATATTAGGTGTGATCATTTTATGATCCAATATCAGTTTTACGCAATATCATGTTTATAATTATTTACAGCAGTATGGCATAAAGTTAACCGTGTGGACCCAATTATTTTAGATTTTCTTTACATTAGTACAGTAACTTGAGCAAAGAGTTATATCAGGTAAGTCTTTAAACAGCAGAGATTAATCTCCAGTCCCACACCACACCACACCACACCACACCAAACCACACCACTGCACTGCATAATATGCTTACCATATTTGTCCCCAGGTCTGAGTTCTGGCAATATGACTTTGTGAACGTACATTTTACGCTTCTCTGGGCCTCCATCAACAAACAAAGTAGAGTTTCCCTTAGCGGTATGACTGAAGAGCTTCCCACCCCACAGTCCATATTCCACCACACTCTCTGTGTAGTCAAATGTTGTCCAAGTGATCACCATTGAACCTTCTACACCTGTGGACATGTGAAAGCATTAGTCATAATTCACAGAGTGCTTCACACACCAACATGAAGACACAACAAATTCTTTTTCCTTCAGTAGAAACAAATGAGTTTTTCAGCCTCGCCTCTATTACAATCAAATTTATTCTAGTGGAGAAAGATTTAATTAGTTTTGCTTCTTGACAACATCTCTGTGACATAATGAATTTTTGAAAGCACTGCTTAACCCTGTAAAAAGCTATAGTTTTTCACTATGCACATACTGCAACAATGGATTTGTTCCACAAACTAAGTGCTTGGGTTACATTTTTTTGCAGAACAAGATTGCAATAGCTAACAACATTTAATATAATACAAGTTGTTTTATAACTCGTTTACATGTATTATGGTGCTGTTTTCTCTTGGAATATTTTATAAAGTTGTATTTCTAATTTGGTAAAATAGACACTGTTAAGCCATAATCAGTAATATGTTTTATCAATCAACTATTGTATTTAACCCAGAAATCCAACAGAATCATATATTTAAAAAAAGAGAAAACATATATTCATTATTTTATATAATTATTCATGTAAATTTAATTTGTTATCGAGAATGTGTGTATATATATATATATATATATATATATAAAAAAATCCCACACCATATATATTTATATTTTATATATATTTATATAAATAAATAAATATATATATATATTTTTTTTTTAAATTATAAAGAACACAGTGGTTAACAGATTCATTTAATATTAGTAATGATAAATAACTCTTTGTATCACTTACTTTACACATCACCTAAATGGCAAAAGAAAAGACGTCACGATGAATAACATAAAGTATTAAAGTTCATACCTGGGTAGGAAATATGCACCTGCTCAGGTTGGGAAAATATAGGTGGCACGCAGGAGGCCAGAGAAAGCAGGCCACAAAAAAGGAAAAGATGCAGTACAGCCATCTTTCTCATATTAGTCTACTTGCTGTCTTATTTCTGCACAAGAGACAGAGACAATTGCTTTAACATAGGTCTGTTACATAGTGACCACACCACAGCCTCATGATTGCCTACGTAAGCTCAGCCAAATGTCACAAGATCATAATTCCTCAAAACATATACAGTAACTTTGTGTGGACTCTGTTCCTTCAGTGATTCAGCTAAATTAAAAATTAATTTTAATAAACCTTTGCGTCAACAACTGGACAATGACGTTGAATTAGAATTAGAAAATAAAGTATTATTATGGACATTACTATTATTATTAATAGTTGTAGTAGAACTCAACAACAAGATAATAATAACAACAACAAAATGGGGGGAAAAGAGGATACATGCAAGTCAATTGGAGATGTTAGCTACAAACTTTCTTCAGTTTTTTTCTCCAGACTATAGCATGTTCTCTTATATTCCTATGTACAGTATAATGCTCCACTAATTTTTATTTTGACATAAAAGCCCAGTTTCTGCAGATTAAAAAAAAAGCATTGTAATGCTTCCACCACCATATTTCACCTTAGGAATCAATTTTATTTGTTTTTTTTAATCAATTTTATTTGAAGTGTGGTCTGTTTTAAACACACACACACACACACACGTTCACTGGGTCATACTCATTGTGTTTATGTGGCAGCTTCCACTTACTAACACTGCTAACTCTACCACTCAAAAAGTTCTTACAGAGATGGCAAACAGATTAGATATCTTTTTTTAATTAAATTCTTTTACCTTGTTAGTTTGTTAGGTAGTCTCCCTTACTTTCCTGTCAGACTGACAGTAGTCTCTTGAATGACAGTTCAAAAAGGTGTTGTTTTTTTCTTCAGAAAAGGGGGCAAATACTTATTCACGCAGCATTTTTTTTTGTGTGTTTTTTTTCTTTTCTTTGTAATATCTGATTACCAAAGATAGGATTTTTAAGATAGCATTTTTTTCTGATAGCACAGATCTGATAAATACCAAAGAGTAGTGAATTATAATGTAATGTAGGTGATCATAATGTTTATAATAATCTATGTTTATAATTATTATAATTACTGGACAGCACAGGCAGATCATTTTCTGTTGAGTTTTATACAATGAAAAATCACTGTGTGAAAATGGCAATATTCAAAACAAACAAAAACAAACAAACAAACAAACAAACAAACACACACACACACACACACAGACACAGATGTCCTTACAACTCCGTTCCATTCGACTTTTGACTTAATTATATTCTCGTAGTAAATATATGACTCTTATATGGCAATTATTGTGGGGTAAAAACATTTATTTTCACACTTACCCAGGATCAAATAAACATTTGTAGGAAACAAGAGCTTGTATGTTTCGCAACACTTTGTTTATTCAGCTGAAAACCGCGACGGGTTTCTATTCCGTGTTATATGTAGCACGCTAGTTAGCTTTGCTAAACTTTAGCAAAAAGTAACAGTAGTCGGCAAACAGTTTTCCAGAATGTTAAAGATTAGAATAAACACTCGAATTCGCACCTAAACCATTGTACACCGAGCTATTTTACTCATTTATCCACTGTTATCTAACCAGCAGCTAGTCAGTTTTAATAGAGGTATTAAACAGAAGTAAGTTAGCTAAGCTATAAACAGGCTCTGTAACTAACAAGCATTTGGCATATAAACAGGAAAATACACCATCCATTAAGAAGAGTGTGTAACCAGTTTTGTTACAAGTTTGGAGGAAGTTAAAAAATAAAAAATAAACTCAGGAAAAGGTTTTTATTCTGTCTTGTTAGAAGGCGATATCGCCGGGTCATGTCCCAAATACCGCTCACAGCTCCGCGAGTCTCTTAACAAAGTGTACACTTTGCTTGTGAACCTATGGTCAGTTGTAGCCTCCTCAGTGACGTATGAGTTTAAACCCGAGCATTTGGGACGTTACCTTTCTCAGGCTCACATGCGTATTGTTGTTTACGTTTTGGGGTTATGGGAGGAGTTTGGATCAGGTTCACTCCATTCCTTTTTCTGCAGAAAGCATGATTTAGAGCATAAAGAAAACAAACAAACAAAAAAGTACACATTTTACACTGTAATGTATTTTAATTGCAGTTACTTGAATTGATTAAGAATTGTGTGTGCTAACTATGTAGAGGTTGAAATCAATTGCTGGACTGAAAGCTGTGTAACCTAAAGTTGATGTCCTTCTGACTGCATGTAGTGAGATGGAACTTTCTGTTATGTCTGTTTAGTTAAGTAGAATTCACTACTTTTTGGGCTAATCACTAATTGGGCTTCAACCCAACTCAAATGTAATTGATAGTTTCTTCATGCATGTAACTCATCCCATAAAGTAATAGTTGTGTGAGTTCTCGAATGTTATGGATGAAAAGGCTTTCGTTTATTTCATTTATTTATTTAACTAAAATCCCTGACTATATCTTGACTGTAATTTAAAGGGCTTGTGAACACTGCATTATGATTCAAATAATCTAATGATAATAATAAACATATCTATAACCTACTGCTATTTAACAAAGAATAAGCAAAATATGGTGATGCTTTCTGTACGGTGTATTTAATTAAAAAAAAAATGCTAATGAAAAAATAAAACAACTTTTGTGTGGTAATAGCCATCTGCATTGCATCAGGCCACATCAACATGACCTTTATAGGACGTGGCTTCATTTTGCATAAACCACACTACCTGTCATGTTTTCTTCCTTATATGCAGTATATATTTTTATTCATAGATATATATTTTTTTATTAACAATGCACCGGTTGCACTGTGCACCACATGTTGAGGTAACCTTAGATACCACTGTCCATTCTTCACATCTGAAGTGTACCATGAGTTACAATGCTTAAAAAAAATGTTCAGCTAACCTTGGCAGTGGCGCATGAAGGTACTGTAACTATGAAAGTGACATACAGCTAAGTATGGTGACCCATACTCAGAATTTGTTCTCTGCATTTAACACATCTATGCTGTGGTGCCCAGGGAGCAGTTGGGGGGGTTTGGTGCCTTGCTCAAGGGCACTTCAGTCGTGGCCGGCCCGAGACTCAAACCCACAACCTTAGGGTTAGGAGTCAGACTCTCTAACCATTAGGCCACAACTTCCACCCTATGTGTTGTTTAGTTGTATTCCATGAGGCATATTGGTTATTCCCATCCTGTTTGTTAGGTTGTTTGTTTATGAGCCATGCTTTACTTTGACTTTTGAATGAATTATATATATACATATATATATGTGTGTGTGTGTGTGTGTGTGTGTGTGTTAGAAACAAATATACCGCCTGATCAGACTGAAGGATTACTACTAAGGAATTATTATTTATTTGTTTATTTTAATTTTTTTTTTTTTTTTTACAGATAACAGATTTTCATATTCATGTTTGGGTAATAGTTTCATAGTTGGGTAAACATACTTAGGACATGTAGAAATGTAAAAAATTACCCATTCAAGCAAGTACAATGCTATTGTAATAATTAGCTGATTCATGTCTCTAAAGTAAATATACACAATATTTAATACGGCAGCTCATTTTGTCGAAATGATGATGAACATCATGCTCTGAAAACTGAATATAAAGTGGTCGGTCACCGGTTATCGCACTGCACCGGATTGTTTATAATTATCTCCCGTTCGCAGCGCATAGTAACGTTCGGCCCGTGGCATGATCACGTGACTACGGGCTCGCACTCGGTACCGAATATCCAAATTCGATTCTGGAATTGGAACACAGCCTTGAGACTGTGACGTTATTATGACGCCAGACAGTGACGAGCAGGACGAAGTTACGGACAGAGTAATGAAAAGGGAAGAAAATGTGGACAGACTAACAGAAAGGGACAACATTGTGGACAGAGTAACAGAAAGGGGCAACATTGTGGACAGAGTAACAGAAAGGGGCAACATTGTGGACAGAGTAACAGACAGGGAAGAAATTGATGACAAGGCAAACGAATGGGAAGAAGATGAAGACAGTTCAACAGAATGGGAAGACGCTGCAACAGAATGGGAAGAAGTTGAGGATGAGGATAGAGAAGGGGGACAATTTGCAACAGAATGGAAAGAAGTTAAAGACAAAGCAACAAATTGCAAAGACATTGAATTTGAGTACCCTTCAACAAAAGGTGAAGGAGTTGAGGACATCTCGACAAAATGCAAAGAAACCAAGGGCGAGGTAAAAAAATGTGAAGAACTTAAGGACGTTTCAACAAAATGTGAAAATGTTGATGACGTCTCAACAGAAAGGGAAGAAGTTAAGGTTGCTGAAACAAAATGTGAAGAATCTACAAGCAATTTTACAGAAAGCAATGACACTGTAGATGAAGCACTAGAAAGGGAAGAAGTTACTGAGGAGGAGGGGGAGGAGGCCATGTCCATGGAACCTGTCCACAAAATAGGACATCTAATCTGCAAAAGAGTTATGGATGAGAATGGGACTAAAACCAGTAAGGGCCAGAGAGCATGGAAGCCATTCACCGCAGTTCTACAAGGCATGGTTCTTCATTTACAAAAAGACAATTCTAACTCGAATAAGACAGACAAAGTCATTAGTCTGCATCATACATTTGCATACCCTGTAGATCACAAAAAGAGGAGACATGTGTTGTGTCTCAGGACTGCAGACCTCAGACAGTTCTACTTCCAAGCTGAGAGTGAAAAAGAGCAAGCATCATGGGTTGCAGCCATTAACTGCATCGCCGCTTGTTACTCTGCTCCTCCGCTCACTCCTGTTTCACATGACAAGAAGGCACATTGCCCTCTGTTTCTACCTTCATTCCAGACAAATCTCTCTCTAGACCAGCAGCTCGAGTGCTACATGTACCAGTTTCTGAGGGCTTCAACATATATACGCTACTTTAACTCATTGCCTATTAGGGATGGAGCTTTATCTTTAGATTATATGGTGCAGGAGAGGACGCGCTACAAAACATATGTAAAAGCGTTACAGAGACTTGTTGCAACCAAAGGTGCCAGAGAAGGCTTCGGCAAATCAACTTAACCCTGTAAAGCCCACTGTTGTAGAATTAGATCACTTTTAACAATTTTAAAAAAAGGCCTGCGAATGTTTTTTTTTTTTCTCAAGACCACATTTGCATAGTTCATGGGTTTTATTGTTTGTCCTCAATGCTATTGGATAGAAGAAGTGTTTATAGGTCCGGTCATCTGGCCATGAACTCACTCTACCCGACTGGATTTGTCATGATTCAAGTAAGTAAAGTTCCTTACATATTTTTTGTGTTTATTACAATGTCTAGAACACATACATATTGACTTATTTTGGAAAACCTTAATCAAGTTTGATTTAGAGCTTGTTAGGTTTATGTTGCTGGGCTCTCAAGTTTTGAAGACAGGCAAGAGTGACGTCTTTGTGTGTGTTTGTGTGTGTTTATGTGTGTGTGTGTGTGTGAGAGAGAGAGAGAGAGAGAGAGAGAGAGAGAGAGAGAGAGATTATGACTGGTGTTGTTTATTGTAAGTGTTGCCTTTTTGGACTCCTTTATCATTTGTAATGTTGCTCCCTTTTAAGACAGTTCGGCTCTTGAGGTTTTGTTCAAACCGGCCATCGAAAATACTATCTCTAATGAACATGTTTTTTTCTTTGAGTTGTTGCGCTATTGTGTAGCCTCTTTTTGATTGGCTGATAAGTGTCAGGCTCGACTAAGAACTCCAGGGGAGACACGCTTTATTCCTGCCATCTTCAATGCCATAGAGACAGCGGTGCGGACAGATACATTTAGCATATTAAATATATGATAAATAGTCAAAGAGTTTTTCTGCGTGAGAAATACGATGTGTGGCGGGAGAGCGGGATAAAAGACCGAAACGAGTCACTGTCACTCTCAATGCGTGACACTTGACAGCCGTGATGTTGTAATTCTACAACGTTAGGCCAGAGTGGTAGTCAAAATAGCCTGTGCTCCTTGCACATTACATAAGGACACTGCATTTCTCACATGATCACAAACTGAAATTTAAACTGTTAGATGATTTATTGTAACCAAGTTCTAAATGTGCTTTTCTGTTACATTTATACTAAGTTTAGATTAGACCATAATTAAACACATGAATAAATTGTATGTGGTATCTGAAACTACCTGTATCTTTGTAGTTTTTTTGTTTGTTATTTAACGTCTAAATGATCCTGAGATTGTTTTATGAGTGCTTACCAAGTAGCAGTTTATAGCATTAGGAGATAGAAAAGTAGGCTCTGGATGTTCTGGATTTTTTTGGGATTATGCCTGTTGCATTGTTTAGGGACAGGTGTAAATAGTCTTGAATATGAACCTGTAAGTGCTCTGGGGGATCAAGTCAAGTTTTGCTTTATTGTCAAA
The DNA here is from genome assembly GCF_022655615.1 of Tachysurus fulvidraco. Lineage (NCBI taxonomy): Eukaryota > Metazoa > Chordata > Actinopteri > Siluriformes > Bagridae > Tachysurus > Tachysurus fulvidraco. The sequence goes on from NC_062529.1 coordinate 6,135,023, forward strand.
TCTTCCACATGTACAGTACATACATACAGAGAATTGAAATTGCATTACTCTCAGTCCCAAGGTGCATGTTAGATAATACTAACAAATAGAAATTAAATAAAGCAGTGCAAGGCATATGGCAGATAAAGTGCAAAATGAGCAGACCAATGCTGCACAAAGTAAAAGTAATAAAGAGGTTGGAGTTGTGTGATGGTGTGCAGTCAGACAGTATTGTTTGAATGTAGTAGTGGAATTTTGATTAGCATTTGAATTGAAATGATGTAATTTCAATGCAAATATATTATTGAAATAATACTTAGACCTCTACCTTCGACACATGGTCTACCACTCTGTCTATTCTTTCAGTTTATATACTACAGTATAAGACCTGTATGTATTATTCACTTATTGATTTATTTTTTTACCAAGAGAGTGTAGATGGAATACGACAACACAAATCTACAAATCGACTACAAGATCTACAGACAACTACTTCACCAGTGTACCACTGGTAATCAAGCTTCTTGAGCATGGACTCCATTATGTGTGAACAGCGAGGCAGATATGCCTACCCAACTGCAACTTGAAGATGAAAAGAGCTTGAAGAATAAGGAGAGAGGAAGCTTTTACTGTATATCTGAGTGGAGGGGAACCACAACATCTGCACTCTCAAATGGACACATTTGTGTCATACTCTGCTGGACCAGAATCTGTGCAGAAGATTCAGTGCTGAGACAAAGCCACCAAAACCATCATTGATGTCAAGAGGCCTTAAATTGTTGGTACCTACAACAAACACAATGAAGGTATGGATTTGTTGCACTCATTTGCTGACAAGTACAAGTTCCCCTTGAAATCCCACCACTGGTACATTTACATCTTCTGGCACACCATCATCCAGCTGTGATTAATGCCTGGCTCCTCTACAAGCGGGACTGTAGAGCGCTGAAGATGGCTAAGAAAGATATACTGAACAGGAGACAGTTTCAGGCACAACTTACAACCTCTCTCATCCTGGTGAACACACAACACAATGCACAAGAGAGGGAGACCATCTTCAGGAAAGATGAACACATTCACACAGAAGGTGACGTCAGGGAGCGGTCATCGGTCCACCCCCTGCTGGATGTATGCAAAGACATTATTGCACATATCCCAGTAGAGACGAAGAGAGGACGTTGCAGACACTCCAATTACGGGTACACAAACACACTGTGTAGCAAGTGCAATGTTTGCCTGTGCTTCTCAGATGAAAAGAAATGTCTTAGGGACTATTACTGCAAGTAAACACAGACCTCATTCAAACCACACTGAAAGTGATAGAATAAAAAGTTTTATAAATATAAAATCTTTTTCAATATTTTTATTAATAAATGCTTATTTATAATAAAATATGATTGTTGTGTGATTATTACTCTTGATATATACTGTTATGGGGCTAAGTAAGCAATCAACCCTGCAAATGTATGCTTAAATGCTGTAAGTAACAGTTTAGGGACTTATATGGTGTGTGATCAACATCTAGGGCTAATAATAAATAGAAGGAAAAAAACTGTTGAGAGGCTGATTTTTTTTTTTACCAGTGTCAACACTTTATTGTTACTGTTTTAATCCATGGGGAAGTCTTTAGGACAGGAGTTTTTCCCCTCAATAGCAAATTGATTGTCACATTTATCTTTGTAAAAAATCAAAAATTGTAAAAGTGTTTATAAATTCTTACTTTTGATCTCCACTGCATTTAGGTTTATCAAAGCTATTAATGTTAATCTCAGCCACTAAGCTTATGTCTGAGAGTAAAACTATCTGATCTTGGCATATTCATTAGTTATTCATTATCAAGATTTATGTATTAACTATGGTCAGCTTTTCCCAGTCTCTTGTAATGCCATTGTGTTGACTATTTATACTATAAATAATACAAACTATTTTTTTTGCATTATTTTTTTTATTATTTTAATCAAGTCAAATCAAGAAGCTTATTCCCATTACAACCATATATAGCTGATGCAGTACATAGTGAAATGAACATTTATTCAGGACTATGGTGCTACATAGAATGACAGACAAAGCTACATAAAGCTTTGCTCAAGAGCCCAACAATGGCAGCGATTTCAATTACAGTCACAAAATGACCAGAAACATTTAATGTAACGTAAACACTATTAGAATATAAGCTTATTTAAAACAATACAGTTTACTATACAACTGTTATCTATATACTTTGATTATTAAGGGATGACTACTGAGGAACAGAGTATTAGGTGTAAGGATAGAGGAATATCAAACTACTCTTTCAGTCTTGGGTTGACTGTACAGGCCTGTAGGAACTGTGATGGCTACGAGACACTTAACTGTGTTATATGTTCATTTAACAGGCTAGAAAATAATTGCTGCTCTGTTTAACTCCCAATTTAACTGATGCCCCAATTCTCCTGAATTCATATCTTACTTTAGTGATTCGCTGTGGAGTTCATGACAGATTAGCCTATTTCACTGCTCACCTGAACCAAATATGTTTAATCCAAGGTTCAATATTCCAAAAACTAGTACCCCAAAAAGATTTACGCTGACCTGAGTCTTATTTGTTGGAAATAAAAACTCTATGGTTTCAATAAACCACAATAATGTCCTTATATTTCTGAATAATTTACCTAATATTTAATAATGTGGATTATGTTTATAAAATATGTTTTATTTTTTGGTACTGAATGCATCCTTGAAATGTATCAAAGTTAAAAATAATATTTAAAAAATAAATCATTAATAATAAAATAAATCATTTTAATAATCCAATTGTATGAAACTCTTAAATAGAGTATTTATTTATTTATTTATTTATTTATTTGTTTGTTTGTTTAAAATTGTACAAACGTATTGTTTTTGTTTTTGACTTTAAACCCTGGGGTCGGCACGTGGCTGTGACGTCATCACGCAAGCGTGGCCCGAAGTCAAAAGTTTAGATTTTGCGTTGTCAGCAAAAAAAAAAAAAAAAAGGCACGAACGTTTATGAACGCTCATTGGGACATTTTTTGACGTTCGAGATGCTTTTTAAATATCGGGAAGGTTTAATTCTGACGGTTTTGTTTGGGTTGTGCGCTTGCCATGACGCAGAAGCGGAAGGAGAAGAGAAATTCCGCATTGAGGGCGGCGCGCTCGTGCACGGCGTGAGGACAGAGCAGTGGACTCCGCTAGCGCACGTGCAGCTGGATGGACAGGAGCATGTCGGCTTCGTCAGGTTCAAGCAAACAAAAACACGCTATTCTCACATGCACTAGCTGCCATGCCATGTTTTAATCATTACTTTGTCCCACTAGACTTGATGGAAGTTTCACAGTAAA